>NW_027125191.1:0-150000 GCF_022059095.1 Trypanosoma melophagium | reverse complement strand
TCCTTTGTATTACCACCTTTTTCTTCGAGTTGCTTCATTTCCTCCGTCTTCTCCATCCCGTTAGAAAAAAACCTTTGAAACCCAGATAAATGATCTCCAAGTTGCCTTTCTTCGATTTTCATGCTCTCACTCAAGTTCCTACAATTGTCATGCAAGTAATCCGCCCATGCAATCGATGTTATCGCCTCCAGGACCGCAGTTCTGGCTTCCGTCACAGAACTCTCACCCTTCTTCACCACGCCTTTGAGTTCTTCGAGTTTCCCTTTCACCTCTTCATTTTTCCTGTCGTACGTATCAGCGCTCCTCGCATCGTACTCAACCCGCCTGACAGCCACATCCATTTCAGCGCTGGCATCCCTGGCTTCCAGAGCCTTCGCATAGTACGCATTTATGCGTTCGCTCAATACCCACACACAAGCCGTTCCTTTCGCAATCAGTTCTTCCGCACGATTGATCGACTCGCTCAAAGTCGTTCTCGTCAGCTGATAGTCCTTATGCTTTTCCAACTCCTTCGCATTTACACACAAACAGCACTGCAGAAGTACCAACAGGTACACCACACGACGCAGTTGGACGAGCATCCCTGTTATTCAATTTCACTGTGGGTTGCTTGGGTCTGTGGTAACAATGAAGAAGAGAAGAGGAAGAGACACAAAGTTAACACACACAAAAAGCAGAGGGAGACAGTGTGAAGGGCACCACAACTCCACAGAGAGAAAGAACGAGAAAGAGTACACATCACAACAGCAATCAAACAACCAAATCCGGGAACAGTAAACCCACTCACAACAGAGGCCTGCAACCCATAGAGGTCAACACACACACACACACACACCAGCAGAGACCAACAGACAACAGCCAAAAGATCACGCAACACCCTCCACAGATCAAATGCGGAGAGCAAAGAACAGGGGAACAAATACAAAGCAGCCAACACACAAAGCAACACAAATTATATGCCAGAGATCAGCTAGTCCAGATCAACCAGCTGCCGCCTCGCACACACCAATGACTTTTCGCAATTTCCAGCTAAATTGGGTAAAACCAGCCCTCAGTTGCCTTTTGCAGTGTTGTTTTCTAGAGGACCCTCAACCCTGCACATAACCTAAAAGAAAAAGCAGAGAAATATTCCTAAATTTTTTTCCCCTTTTTGCCCCCGCTTTGTCACAAAGAAATAAAATAAAAATCACACCCGCGCAACTTTAATCGGGTAAAAAACGTATAGCGATGGCAGCATCCAGGCCGCTAGAAAGCATCCCTGGAGCCACTGCCTCCAGTGACCATCCTTTTTTTGAAATTTTTTGTACAACTTCAAGTGCAAATATCCAACTTGTGTCCGTTTTACCCGCCCAGTTCTGAGACATCAGAGTGGCAATTGCTGGTGGTACGTCCGTCTTTGTCCCTTTTGCTGCCGTGCCGCTCGAAAGAAGCGCCATGCAACGTCCCATATGAAAGATTGCCTCGTCAAAGTGTTCCTGCGAGGTTGAACAATTGTGGAGACCAGCAGCCAAAGCATCTGAAACTCTAGAGGGGACAACTTTTCTCGTACAACATGCGACGATTGCTGCTGCAGTGCAAAGCTGTTTTGGGGAAACGCCATGCCGTGCTGATCCAAGCTCCACTGCCGCTTCCCATACAATTTCATCCTTCAAAGCTGCTGCAGCCACAGCTATCGCTGGAAGAAGAACGCGGGGGGCTCTTTTAGATACAAGTTTCGCTGTTTTTAGTGCTTCACACCAGCGTCCCATGGGACTCAAATATCCCATCAGAGCCTCTGCAAAACGATAGTCAAGATTATTTATAGCACCGCAAGAAGCCAGGCAATTTGTCCAGGTTGCAGAAAAGGGAAATTTCTTTTTAAAGAGTACCATTTTCAAGAACAAAAGATGAGTTTGGACATTTTTGACAGGTTGCGTCTCATAAAATTCCACCGCTTTTTTCCAAAAATTTCCTTTTGATATCGCAATAAATGCATGGTTATGAATATCGGCAAACTGAAGTTCATCAGATGAAAGTATGGAGGGTTTCTTTTGATACAGTTGCAGTGTTTTTTCCCACTGATTTGCCGCGTTTAAAAGTGGAATTACTTTTCCAATTGAAATTTGTTTTGTACTTTCAACCTTCTCATTATGACGTACCAAAAATTCTAGCGCTAAACGCCAGTTCTCTGGTGATGATGAAGAAATAAAATCTTCAACAGAGCGCCGTGGCAATGTTTTCACATTGTTGCGGCTACTGTAAGCTTCTAAAAGTTCCTTTATTCGAACCCCAATAGAATCGTTATGTGTAGCACCGTACTGGATAGCAAGGGCTCTCGTTACACCGACTAAAAAATTTTCATCCTGTATTACCATTTCATCCTCAAGATGTGAAGCAATTTTACACGCCTGATGCCATCCATCACGTTGAACGGCCGATACCTGATCTATTACATCTACAAAGCGAATTCGGGGTGTGAGGCGCAAGGCTTCCTCCCAGTGACCAGCGGAAGCTAGTCCTACACTTACATCCACACGATCATCGTCTGTAAGTGTTCCCTCACTCCGCTCCATTTCTCTCAATAATAAAAGTGGAGTGGCTGGGCTCAGCTGTGAGAGTTGGGGCGATTGTAAAAGGTAACGATAATGCGCAGCGCGCATGGGAACCCCAGCAAGTCGTGCTTCCACAAGACATTGCAATTGTTCCAACCCAATTTTGTGATTCTCCTTCTCAGAAATTGCCGGATCATACGTGTATGCGTTACTCGCATTAGCGTAGCATGTCAAAATTGTTTCCAGTATCCGTGCTTTTTCTTCTGGAGTACCATTCTTTAACATTTCCCATCGTACACGACGCAAGAGTGACAAACCACCTTCATTAACAGTTTGCCCCGGAGGACCCATTAAATGCACACGTGACAAGGTCTTAAAGATAGCAGCGGCATCTCGAGATTGAATATACGCTGTTGATGCTAAATGGGTCCGTAGCGCATTCGCCCATGACATGGCGTACCCAAACACCCCCCTAAACACTTTAAAAATGGAAGGAAAAAAAAACGATAGGGGATAGAAAAAAAAAAAGAAAACAAGACATATTACAAATAATAGTAATAATAATTAGATATCTATTTAATAAAAAAACCCCACCTCAATCCCTTTTTTTTTTGAGACAAATTCACTACACAGCCAATATGAATGACGAGACGAATGAGGGGAGGTCAAAGAGAAAAGAATAAAAGATGAGAAGTACTTCCCCCTAATGAGAGTTTCTTCTTCGTTAACTGCGACTACCCATCTTGTGGGGGTGGTGATCGCTTGGTTTTCAACACCCCAGGACTAGGGGCTAAATCTCTCTTGTTCCATCGTTCTGGGGCTTCTCCACCAATTGGAGGCTGATTCCATTCACGCAGACGTTTTTCCACCTCATCTGTAGTTAGTAGTTGAACCTCTTTACTACGGTAACCATCATGCGTTCGCTGAATCTCATAGAGATTCTCCGATAACTTTAACTTAACCCACCATCCACCTCCTAAATGACGTCCTAATAATCGTCCTGTGGCTTCAAAGTTATATGGTACACCGTCAGTGCGCAAACCGTGTACACGAACCACACCATCTTCTTCAAGAAGTACCTCCACACAGCTGGCTCCACGAGTTCCATCTCCAGCACAATATGAATTATCCGCTGCGATAGAAACAAGACCAGGTTGCTGCACAATACTAGGAGAATCACCTGAAGGTTGATGACCGCCACATACTGTCGTTACCCCACTCCTATTAAGAAACTCCACCGCATCCAGTTCCAAGTATCGTGGACCATTAATTCCCACAAGAGATTGTACAACAACAGAATGTGGTGCAACAGAAACTGGATAGGCATACTGACGCAAGAATATTCCGCTACCACCCGATTTCCATTCTCTAAATCCTTCTTCCTTAAAATCATTCAAAGCTTTAACCCACTCTTCGGCAGAACCATGATTTGTCATAAAGTTACACCCTTGTACTGGTCCATTTTCTGCAGAAAATTGTTTGGATGGAACGAATCCAACATTTAAATTAGCTACAGTTCCATGAACAAATAGAGCCCCATCAACAATATCTGCTATTTTTCCTCGTTTTAGATATTCATAATAAACCCCACCAGGAGAAGCAGCATCAAGGAAACTTTGAGCTACATCCTCTTCCGTTACGCTATCTCCTCGTTCTTCTCTTAGTTCTCTAAGCCTATATTCAAAAGTTGATGCAGCTCCCATTTTATAACTAAGTGCCCATTGAACAAAGGTAGTCCTTGTCATTTTAAGAGGTAGACCTTTTTCCTTTAAATACTCCGCATATGACAAATATTTTTTACATAAACCGGAATGGTGTGTCAAAGGAATAGGAAAAAGAAGTCGTTGCGCCACCTCAGGTGGCAACTGTGCCTCTCCTAATACTTGTTTCATTGTAAGACCGAACACCATCTTATTAATATCACGATTACCCAAAATAAGATGTACACGTGTTGGGTAGGTATCATAAAAACTTAACAGTGCCCTAGAAAATCTAAGGTCATTGCCACGATCAAAGACATCACCACCATATACAAAATGAGAGGTGTTATCACGAAAAGCAAGAGCACCATTACTCCACGCAACTACTTTACTTAGCTCAGTGTAGCGAATAAAGTACGATAAATCACCCTCCACATCGGTAAGAAAAGCAGTACGTCGACGAATTCCACATCGGGGAGGCATTTCTCCCCTTCCCTCACTTCTGCTCCTCCTGCCAGCACCTTACAACCCCCAACAAAAAAAAAAAAAAAACAATGAAACAATGAAACACACACACACAAACAAACAAACAAACAAACAAACAAAGCAAAGGAGCTTTATCCTCTTTCTTCCAGTTCTCTCTCTCTCTCTCTCTCTACTAGTTTCCACATCACAAGAAATAAAACGAAACAGATGAGAACATAAAATTGAATAGGTCATTACCATTTTTTCACGCCACAACACCGTACACAGTCACCACACAATGCATAGCCTTGTTTTCTGTATGGTGCACATAACACGCATCACTTACTGGATTCCACGAACATGCTGAAAGTGCATGAAATCCTGCTCCATTTTTCTGAAGAATGACACAATGCACAATATATTTTCTAGGAAGTGCTGCTTCCTGCGTTAGACGTTGCACTATACTCTCTGTAATGGAGGAAACTATTTCGGGAACACTCTCATGTCGATACTTTACCACTGGCATAAAATGTCGTGCTACTGCCTCTTCACAGATGCCTTTTGCATCATCTGCAAGTGTTAGCTTCTCTGCCATTAGATAGTATATAAGTCTAACTCAACGCTGGGTTACCGCTACTGCCTACTCTATTTCCTTTAGTTTCTTACTTTTTATCGGTACCTAATACTTTTCTTTATATATATATATATATATATATATATATATATATATATATATACATATGACCAATGGGAATGAGGAGCAAGTAGGAGAATAAAAAAAAATAAAAATAAAGAAATTAGAGACAACACATTTAATACAAATTAAAAATAAATAAATAACTATATATATATATATATATATATATAAAGAAGGTAAACAAGTAGCTGTCATCACACATCCCCAAGATGTTTTTTTCTTTTTCTTCCCCTTTATCCTCATTCTTCAGGCATTCATCTATGCAACTTCTGAGTTACCCATTGCCAACCTCTCTAAACAGCTCTTAATATAACCAACCCGTCGGGGATCCAAGTCCATTGCGGCATGGTAATAATGTACCGCCTGACCTGTTAATCCCATCATGTGAACACATTTAGCGAGCGTTACGTACAACATTGCTTCATCAGGACATTCTTCTGTCATCCTGAGAAGCTCCTGGTGAGCCTCATTAAGAGAACCAAGTCGAACCAACACTTCTGCACGCTGATGACGAGCACCAAGATTTGTTGGGTGTCGTTCAATAGCGCTATCATAAATACGTAGTGCCTCTTTAAGGTTTTGCTTTGATGCGTCTCTTCTATGGTACGTAGCAGCATATCTATTCATAATAGTAGGCAAAGGGTTTATATCTATTGCTTGCTGAAAATAGCTACGCGCTTTCTGAACATTCTCACTCCTAAAGTACAATTCTCCTAATCCCGCATAGGCGTTATAATGTTTACCGTCAATAAGAATTGCCGTTTGAAAAGCTTCTTCTGCCTCAGATTTTCGGTCAAGATATAGTAATTCATATCCACGTAGGGTATGAGCATACGCAAACTCCCGATCTACTTGTACAGCCCGATTAAGCATACACAGTGCCTCATTTGATTCCTTTACTAGGCTATACGTATTGGCGACAACACACAAAGTAATTGGTGATACAGGCATTTCATTAATAAGAGTTTGTGAAAGCGAACCGAGTAAACCCATTTCTTTTCGCTGCCATAAAGCAGTGCTATAGTAAACTAGTACAGGATCTTCTAATCTCCATGGTGCTAGTTGTCGCATTCGAGCAAACTCCTTTGTTGAATTCTCTACATCTCCATCATGAAAATAAGCCATGGCAAGTGCCCCTAATGCCCATCCAGATTCTCGTTCAGGAAATCGTTCGTTCTGAAGTACATTTTTCGCATCTTTACACTGATAATTCCATAAATAGGATGTTACAAGAGCAAAATAGGAAAAATGTACACGAACGGCTTCACGCTTTACATTTCTTTCACCACCACTCCTAGCAATTTCGCTGATAAAATCTCGTGTCGTCCTATCTGTACCATTCATCAAGATTGCACCAGCATACATTCGACTTACAGCTTTTCGAGGCGGTCGTGCTGTCTTGACATGTTCCTCATATGCTGCAAAATTTAACGGATCTAGAAGTACACTTTTGGCAAATGCTTCACTGGCATTGCGTTGATGGAGATGACGACGGCAAATACCCAACCAGTACTGCACTTCTGAGCACGACCGCTTTTGATCCAACTCACCTAATATACGTTCCCCTTCCATGTAACGCTGCGTCATTCCACATGTCACACCAAGTAAGTACTGACATTTCCACTGTGATGAGGCATCTGTAAGGGTCTTGCTTTCCACGCTTCCACCTGTTCTACCACTGCTGCTACTAGTAGTACTATTAGTAGTGGTAGTAGTATTAGTAGTATTTGGTAGTTTAAATGGATAATGCACACGAAGTAATCTATAGGCGGTACCAGCATCACCACTCGTGACATGGCAGTGTGCCAAAAGATGTAGAGACTCATATGTCGGAACAAGTGCATAAAGACGTTCTGCAGAGAAAATAGCATTGGCGTACATGTACTTCGCCAAACTTTCTTGAATAACGTCTTTCAGACCCTGTACAGTATAGGTCTTCTGACGCTCATTGTAGAATGACATCTACTTTTCTGCAATGCTGTAGAAATAGAAAAAGCAAAAACAAGAAAAAATAAATCAGATACACATATACACACCTATATAAATAATAAATGTAGTACACAAATAACAGAAAGTATGACTAAAATTTAATTCCAGTAACTAGGAATTTTTTAGTATTGCGACAAAATGAATGCATTCCCATTTTCCCCTCACATCTCCGTTTAACTATCACCTCGAATGCAGCGTATTAAACCGGAGCAAAAAAAAAAGGAAAAAAAAGAGGGATCTGCCCTCTTTCTCTTTCTTTTTTGCTCATATGTCTAGATGCAAGACACACACACAGAGACAGATATATATATATATATATATATATATATATATATATCATTTCACATGTATATCATCTTGCATTTTCTTTTTCTTCTTCTATCTATGTAGCAAAAATCTTGAGATTCACAAGATAATTTTTTTTTCTCTTTTTCTTTTTTCTTCAATTTAACAGATTCATCTCTTAGCTACGCGTTGACCCAGATTCGATGCGTGTAATCTCTGAATACCCCTGTGTATTACTCACCTGGTAAAGTACATCCGCGTTATTGAACATTCCATCTTTAAGTGATACAAGTAGAAATTGAGAAGTAGGGAAATGAGTCTGTAACATACGTCCAATGTTTTGCGTATGACTCGGATCAAGTGCGGCGTCCACTTCATCAAGGATATACATTGGGGCCTGACGTACGCGAAGGATTGCAAGAATAAGACAAAGAGCTAGCAATGAACGTTGTCCACCGCTTAACTCAGATAATGACTCCTTTTCTTTACCATTAAACATAACCTTTACTTGTAAGCCGCAGAGATGCTGCTGATCATCCCGCGCCTCCCGCAGCACCGCGGCAGCTCCAGGTAAACAAGTGGAGAAGAGCTTTGAAAAAACGCTACTCACAACTTTTACCATACGGTCAAGTGCTTGCCATTTTTTCTCTTCTATACCAAGAATACACTGTTGAATAGCATCTCTGTCTTCACCCAAGGCAGATCGCTGTTGTACAAGTTCATCATATTCCTTCTTTCGTTCCTCGTACAAAATAGTAGCTTTACGGTTCAAACGTTTTGACATAACAGCAGCCTGTGATTCTGCTTCACGTAGTTCCTGCAATGTGGCAGCTGTCCTCGCCTTATCATCAAAATAGTAATTTCCATCAGAGGATCCAAAAGTATGTCGTTCATCCAAAATCCATGAATGGCGTCGTTCGGCTTCATGAATCGCCTTACTTAATTCTTCCATTACCTTTGAAGAATCACGTAGATCTATTTCCGCATTCTTTACAATTCCTTCAAGTGATGATTTCTTTACTACAAGTTGTTGAAGTTCTTGTTGTACTTCTTCTATGTCTTTTTCAAGTCGTTGACGTTGTTCTTCTGTACGTTGTCGACGTTCAATCACATCTTTTAACTTTTCATTCGTCCCTCTTAGTTGTTCCTGAGCCTGTTCTAAAGTTCTATTTCTTTGACGTATTTCCTCTTGTGCTTCTGTCATTTTTTGTTCCAAATCTGCTGCTAATTGTGTAGTATCTGCTTCAAGCCATTCAAATTCTGCAGCTCCTGCCTCTTCTTCGCGTACAAGTGCATTATATCGCTTCTGTGCCTCAGCAAGTTGATCATGTAATTCTTTACGTGCCTTATCAGGGTCTTGTTTCATATGTTGTTCTAACGCTTCCTTTCGTTTATTTAGTTCTTCTAGAGTAGTTTCCGATTTTTCACGTTTCCCTCGTTCTTCCTCAAGTATTGTCTTTAACTCCACACCACGTCTATCTGTATTACCTTGTTCAAGTTTAAGTTTGTGTACTGCCAACCCAAATGCTTCTTCTGCCTCCTTGTAACGTTTAATTAAAGGATGTTGCTGACGCAACTGTTCTTGAACAGATTCTATTTCTGATTCAAGTTGTGCAATCTTTACTCGTAATTCTTCCACTGGAGCTTTGCGTTGTTGATATACACGAACCTCAGCAAAGATATCACGTAATTGCTGTGTTGATCCACCTGTAATAAGACCATTAGGTTCCGCCACATCCCCATCAAGTGAAACTGCTTTACACCGAACAGCAGGATTGTAAGCTAGTTCTTGTGCAAGGGTTAAAGAAGAACATACAAGAAACTGTCCATATACAGATTCTGCAACAATGCGGTACGCTTCATTTTTTACAGATGTTAAATCCTTCGCAACAGCCAAAAAACCTCCCATACGATCAGCTATTCTCTTTGCCTCCTCTAGACGTGTGCTATCAATACCTTTTGGAGATTGTATCATATTAAGAGGGAGAAAACTAGTACGTTGCCGCAATCCACTACGGATAATTTTCTCTGCGATATCATCACTTGTTACAACAACACGCAATAACTGTGTCTGTGCTCCTACCATTAATGCCAAAGCATATTTTTCATCTTGTGGGGCTATAAGTTCTGCAACACGACCATGAATGTGTTGCTCCAAATCAGGGCAAGAACGTCGGTCAAATTCCACATCAAAACTTCTTCCACCACTAACATTAGCCATCTCACGCTTTAAGGTATCAAAAGCCTGCCAGTGTTCAGATTTAAGACGTACAATCTCTTCCTGTAAAATACGTGCTCTTCCCTCAAGAGGAGCTACCGCCGTATACGGTTTTGCCACCGCATCAAATCGTTCACGTGCTTGTGATACTTCTTCTTCCAGTTTAGCAATTATATTAACCCGAGATGCTGTTTTTTGTACTTCATGTTGCAATTGACGTTCAAGTTCCTTTATTCGTTCCTCACATCGTCTTAATTCGGCACCATGATGAATGAGTTGACGATCAATATCTGCACGTTCTTCTTCTAGAGACATACCAGATGTACCCACTCGTACTCCAGAAATATGTAATTCTAGAGATCGTTTCAGTTTTGCAACATTCTCTTTTTCTGTACGAAGACTTTCTAATAATTCTTCCCGTTGTTTTCGCTTCACTGCAAATTGTTCCATACGACCTTGTTGCTGTTTTTTCTCATCCTCTAGTTTTTTCACTGAAGACTCCAGACTACGTAGTGCCTTTTTTTCTCCCTCCACACGTGCCTCATCCCGCACTACTTGTCGTTTTAATTCACTTTCTTCCTCATGCAGGGTAACAGCCGCCTCGGCTGGAGCTGCTAAAGAACCTTGTAATTGCATAAGTCGTCTTGTCGCGGCATCTTCTGTGGCGGGTAAACACTGCAGTTGTTCCTTCGCAGAAGTAACATCCGCCTCAAGCGCGGCCCGTCTTTCACTTCGATGCGTTAACTCTTTTCGGTGTTCCTCATACTCAAACGCAATGCGAAACCGTCGCTTCTCCTCTATACTCTCACTCATCTGCAGATATCGCTCATACTCATCCTGATCCGCCTTCATAGCCCGTAGCATGGGACCTATCTGGGTCTCAATATTGTCATTAATCTCTTCCATCTTTTTTTCTTTACTACGAATTAAACTCTCAGCGGTGCGCCGGCGGTGGTCAAATGCCTTAGTTCCTACAGCTTCTTCTATAAGGGAAAGAATATCTTGTGATCGCATACCGATAAGTTTATGTACCGTTCCCTGTAAAACCATAAAATGTGGATTATCAACATTAAGGCTAATACTCTCAAAAAAGCGTTTCACCTTACTTTGCATTGACACATTGTTATTTAAGAAAAACTGTTGTTTTCCTCCCAACTTAATCTGTCGTCCAACTGTGATAATGGGGTACTCCTCACAACCATAACCTGGTGGAGCTGTACGAGGGTCATCATTTATAAACTCAATCGTTACACGCGCTGCGTGAACGCCTGTTGTACCAGCACGAAAAATAAGTTCACGTGGATCTTCTGCTCGTACACGTTTTAGATTAGTGATACCCATAACAAAACAGATGGCATCAAATATATTTGATTTACCACTTCCATTTAAGCCTGTAATAGCGTTAAAATGTGGACTTAACTCGTCAAGTGCCTTGCGATGGGCATAAGATTTGAATCCATCAATAACAATGCTTTTCACTCGCATTTTTTTTTCTTTCTATCTATATTAACCACGTCTACTCTTTTATTCTTTCGCTCTCTCTTAGAATATATGTTTTTTCCCTCTAGCCGAGCGGACGCGTGAACTCCACGCCTGTCTTCCCAAGTATCACCGTCAACGTCCACGTACCACGGATCAGAAGAAACAAAAGAAAAAATGAAACAAAAAAAAAATGTCACATAGAAACAGACCCAGAATGTCTGCAGAGTAAATGGTATTTATAACGGTGATAATAATAATAATAATAATAATAATAATAATAATGAATAGTAACAGTAATCTTGATAAAAACACATGCCACACTGTTTGATGCAGATTTCTTGTTAGAAATCTTTTTTTTTTCTTACCTCTCTTCATAGTAGCTTCTGTTTTTTTTTCCTCTCACAGATACTGCAACGCACCCACTTTTTTCCCAGATTGACATAAAACACTTTTCATCACAAAAAAAAAAAGAAACAATGCGGCAATGGCATCCCTCCAGTTTTTCCACTTTCCTCTCACCTCAATTTCTCGTTCACCGTTATCAATACGGACAGATCATATATGGTATTTTTTTGGTATTGATATCATTTCATAGCTTCTCATGAGGAACCAGACGCAATTATCACCTTGTTTTTTTTCTTTCTTTTTGGCTTCAGTTTCAGAAAAGCGTCGAATTTAAGAGAACAAAAAACACAAGTACTCCAAGATCTTTACGTCTAAGGAGAGAGAGAGAGAGAGCATGACTCACGCGCGATAGAGAAAAATAAAAGAAGATAATTGGAATAAAGCAAAAAATAAAAAATCCAGAGTATGGAAGAAGGGCCTTTGCTACTCTCAGTCAACATCAATTATAGTCAAATGAATGCACAGACAAATTTTATATGCAGAGATTGAGAAATACATGATGTACTACCCTTTACTACTCTTATTTCCATGATGATGGTGGAGTCGGTTACAATATCAGTCCTAGTGACAGTTTTACCAGTGGAAAACTCCCCTTTCTTTTTTTTGTTGGTTTTATTCTTTTATGGGTGAAGCTTTTGGTCCAGTACAACTGCTTCACTAAAGCATATGCATCTTCTTCAAATCATTTTTGTTTTGGTTTTCACTGACTTGGAGTAGAACACACAGAAGAATATTCATTTACTATCTTCTCTTCGTATGTATCATGGTTTGTTTCCTCTTTTCACTTCTGAAAGAATCTCTCCTCACATATGACATCTTTACTAGTAGTTCATCCAAGTTGTCCTATCTTACTTTCTTTTTTTTTCTTATTCTTTTTTTACTTTTTGACTTTTCCCCTTCTTTCTACTCTCTTTCTTTTTTTTTTGCAGTTTGTATGTGTGTATGGACGTGTGTTTGTGTTTATTCTTAGCTTCTTCTTTTTTTTTCTTTTCTTTTCCTCTCTTTTCCTCTTCCCTCATCCTTTCTCTTTATATCGCCAAGAAAGGATGCTGGAGCAGCTGCTCTGCGGTTGGTCGCAGTCGTGGATCCCGCTCAAAGCAGAGCTCAAGGAAGTTCATAAGTTGTGGGTCCAAATCCTTCGGGATCTCCGTTGGAAGTCCAGTGGAGTGCGCTATTTTATACACCGCCGCCCACATGGAATTACACTCCGGCCACGGTGGCTTCCCAGTGATCATCTCCACTACTGTACAGCCAATAGACCATATATCACTCTTCATACCATACCCGCCCACCTCACACTTTATCACCTCCGGTGCCATCCAGTATGGTGTACCAACCATTGTTTGACATCCATGGGTCTTACTACAGACATCATCAATGGCCTTACTGCAGCCAAAATCTGCAAGTTTGATGATTCCATCAAGAGATACCAAAACATTGTCACCCTTGATGTCACGATGCACAATACCACAATCATGAAGGTATTTCACCCCGCAAAGCATTTGATACGTCCACTGACGCACTGTAGGTAACGGAATTGTTTTAAATTTTTTTACAAACGTGTTTAGTGAACCACCACTCACAAATTCCATAAATATATTAAGAGTACATTTTTCCCTTTCTTCTTGACTACCATAATACTGGACAATATTTGGATGATGAAGTCTTTTCATCAAGGCAATCTCATTTCGCAATTTTTCCATCTCCTCACGACTGGATAAAGAACCCAACTCGATTACTTTACAGCACACTGTCCTTCCACTAACAAGCAGGGCCTCATATACTGCCCCAAAACTTCCTTTTCCGATAATTTTAAGTTGACGCCATCCTTCAAGATCTTCATCTGTGAGAGTCAAACGACCTGGCATAGCGGCTGAAAGTTGGCTGGCCGGGTTGCTGCTATTAATTACATCACCTGAGCGTTTGAAAGTTTTGCTTGCCGTAGTTTCAGTACTAACACCATTGCTCTCTCCACAAAGAGTGCTTACACTGAGAAAGGGATCTGTAACTTTTGATCTGTACGAAGAATTTTTGTCATCTATTGGATAATTTCCTTCTCCCAACATACGTAACTTCTGAGGATCTAAATATTTTACTTCAGCGAGGTCAATATGATCATCATCAATTTCTTCATCAGCTACTACTGCTTTGTGTACTATTTGTCTCTTGTCATGTTCACCATTGACAAAAACACCAGCAACCCAATCACCGTTTACCATCCATTCGCAACCCTGTCCGTGTTTGAGTCCATCCTTAAAAGAACCGACATATTTAGCCCCATCAGCCCAAATATAAGTTCCCTTTCCATTGGGTTTTCCATTTGCAAATTCACCCTCGTAAACATCACCTTCTGCGTTTGTCATTATACCTTTCCCTTCCTTTTCGTTCCTAACAAATTCGCCGTGATACACAACACCGGTTTCCTCAGTAAGCTTACCTTGTCCATGACGCATGTTGGCTAGCCATTCACCTTCATATACGCTTCCACCAACGTACTCCATTTTACCGAGTCCGTGACGCATGTCATCAACCCACTCACCAGTGTAAACTCCCGTAGTGTCTTTTAACACCCCGAAACCATTCTGCAAACCGCCCTTGTACTCACCCTCATAACAATCACCATCCGCCCAGGTGTACACACCACTGCCATCCATGACGTCATTAAGCCACCCTCCTACATATGTGTCTCCACTCTTCCACACAGCCTTACCGTAGCCCGTCATGTGTCCATTCTCATCAACAGTACCAACATAGTAACCCTCGTCAAAATCTATGCGCGTTGGTTCTGCCTGGATTGGTACTCCCTGAATTGTGCCTACACTCGCACGTCGCTGTTCCGAACTCATCATTTAATGACTCCTGAAAAAGATAAAAAAAAACGAAAAGAATAAAACAAAAAGAAAACCTTATTGATTCAACTGTATTTACCAGCACTTTAGCGCGCTTCGGAAGACGCAAAAAAGAAAAAAGAGAATTGATGCACACGCTTATCTGCGTCCTTCTGCTGCTGTTGGTGCTTCTCTCCTTCTTTCTTCCCCAACTTCTACGCCCTCGGTGATACAGACGTTTTCAAGGTAGAAGTCACACAACCCCTACTATTCTCCTAATGATCTCCCAGAAGCAAAAAAGAGAAGAAAAGAAAAAACGTTTGAAGTGCAGAAAACACTAATGAAAAAAGTTAGAAACATAGGCACTGATGACTCTCTTTACTCCCTCCCCCCGTTGGCGCCACTCCCTCTTCAACGAAAATCACGTGAGCAATAGATATATCCATGCAGAAATGGACATACCTCCCTTTTTTTCTTTCACATTCGCACACGTAAATAAATAATATAAGCGATACAAAAAAAAAAGAAAATGTGTTTTATGTTTCACCACGCAACACAATTCCTTCCTTCGAATCCCAAAAGAAAACAATCAGTGGGACAAAAACAAAGACAGACATATTTAAAAAAAAGCAGTAATACAACGGTGTACATCAATCTCAAATACAAAACTTTTCCTATAATTTCCCCTCATTTTTCTTCTTCTTTTACCCTATGGTTGCCTTCTGTGTCGCTCACTATCACCATGCGGTGTTGTAATAAAATATGTTTTTCTTTCATCACTCTTCCTCTCTTAAAGGGGGTGAAACATGATTTCTCATTCCGTTATGCAATGCTATACATTATTCGTACTTGTAACAGAAAAAAAAAACCCACCTGTGAAGAAACGGTAACAATCTGTGGCTCAGGAGACTCGTCCTCCAAATAGGAATACCATGGACATGCAAACAAAGAAACCCCTGTATAAACGATATTACGGGGGTTTAGAAGCACAACAAAAAAAAAAACACGAACAATTACGAATCCTTTTTGGGGGTTTCACGCATAAAAATAAATAAAAAAAAACACCTTTGTTTCATTCGTACACTTCTTGACGTTTTCATTTTTCGTACAATTCTTTTTCGCATGTCTTTCTATATCTGGTACTTCAAACTACCTTCAACGTTTCCAGTAATCAGAAAATGATGCCCGGTTTGTGGTTGTATACATAGATGGATCAACATGACGTGGTGTCACCACAGGAACCGATCGCGGTGGCTGGAAAGGCTGCAGATCATGCTTTGAAAAGCTACTCTTGTACTCGCTGGAAAAATTACGATTTTCAGGAACTTTGTTTTTCAAAACAGGAGTAACTTGGGGAGCACGTGCAGGTGCTATAGTATGAGGCTTAAAATCAGTGTGTGTCGTGCTGCGGTAGACCTCAGGATCAGTATGGCAAGGGCAAGAGTAATCTCGTGTGGATGACAATGGAATGTTAGCAGTTTTTGGTGCGGTAAATTGTCGAGGCGTGTTTATTCTTGAAGGCATTGACCCGCGACCAACACGAGGTGTTGCAGAACTCAGCTTTCCCACAAAAGGTGCTGACTTGGGAGGAACGCTCCTTGCCGAAGAAACACTTTGACGATTAGTATCTGCACATTCTCGCTTAGAGCCACGCTGCGGTAGCACAAGAGACGAAACCATGGCAGCTCCCTCATCAGACACAGATAGTGGTTTTTCTTCTTTAGAATCGAAAGGAACAGTAGGTTTGAAGGATTCCCGAGATACACGAGGAATACCACGTTCGTAAGATTCAGGATCAATCGGAGCATCAGCATCATGAGAAACACTCCTATAAAAATCAGGAACCACATGGCGTGGTTTAACTTCATCAACATTATTCAAAACATCACCGCCCTTGTACGCGGATGGATCAATTGGCTTGTAGGCATCCTGTGCTGTAGAGCGGAAGTGGTCAGGATTAACATGTCTTGGACCCCGTTTCTTTCCATCAGAGACAGGATCGCCCCTTTTGTACGACGAAGGATCAATTGGCTTGTAGGCATCCTGTGCTGTAGAGCGGAAGTGGTCAGGATTAACATGTCTTGGACCCCGTTTCTTTCCATCAGAGACAGGATCGCCCCTTTTGTACGACGAAGGATCAATTGGCTTGTAGGCATCCTGTGCTGTAGAGCGGAAGTGGTCAGGATTAACATGTCTTGGACCCCGTTTCTTTCCATCAGAGACAGGATCGCCCCTTTTGTACGACGAAGGATCAATTGGCTTGTAGGCATCCTGTGCTGTAGAGCGGAAGTGGTCAGGGTCGACATGTCGCGGTCCAAAACTCTTCAGCTCCGATGGTTGTACACGTTCATCTGGTAAAGGGCGGACGTGGCTGGGTCCCACCTCTTCGTCATCCTCAATTGGTGCTTCACGCTTGTACGCCGAGGGGTCGATGGGCCTGTAGGCATCCTGTGCTGTAGAGCGGAAGTGGTCAGGGTCGACGTGGCTGGGTCCCACCTCTTCGTCATCCTCAATTGGTGCATCACGCTTGTATGCCGAGGGGTCGATGGGCCTGTAGGCATCCTGTGCTGTAGAGCGGAAGTGGTCAGGGTCGACGTGGCTGGGTCCTGCCTCTTCGTCATCCTCAATTGGTGCATCACGCTTGTATGCCGAGGGGTCGATGGGCCTGTAGGCATCCTGTGCTGTAGAGCGGAAGTGGTCAGGGTCGACGTGGCTGGGTCCTGCCTCTTCGTCATCCTCAATTGGTGCATCACGCTTGTACGCCGAGGGGTCGATGGGCCTGTAGGCATCCTGTGCTGTAGAGCGGAAGTGGTCAGGGTCGACGTGGCTGGGTCCTGCCTCTTCGTCATCCTCAATTGGTGCATCACGCTTGTACGCCGAGGGGTCGATGGGCCTGTAGGCATCCTGTGCTGTAGAGCGGAAGTGGTCAGGGTCGACGTGGCTGGGTCCTGCCTCTTCGTCATCCTCAATTGGTGCATCACGCTTGTATGCCGAGGGGTCGATGGGCCTGTAGGCATCCTGTGCTGTAGAGCGGAAGTGGTCAGGGTCGACGTGGCTGGGTCCTGCCTCTTCGTCATCCTCAATTGGTGCATCACGCTTGTACGCCGAGGGGTCGATGGGCCTGTAGGCATCCTGTGCTGTAGAGCGGAAGTGGTCAGGGTCGACGTGGCTGGGTCCTGCCTCTTCGTCATCCTCAATTGGTGCATCACGCTTGTATGCCGAGGGGTCGATGGGCCTGTAGGCATCCTGTGCTGTAGAGCGGAAGTGGTCAGGGTCGACGTGGCTGGGTCCCACCTCTTCGTCATCCTCAATTGGTGCATCACGCTTGTATGCCGAGGGGTCGATGGGCTTGTAGGCATCCTGTGCTGTAGAGCGGAAGTGGTCAGGGTCGACGTGGCTGGGTCCCACCTCTTCGTCATCCTCAATTGGTGCATCACGCTTGTATGCCGAGGGGTCGATGGGCCTGTAGGCATCCTGTGCTGTAGAGCGGAAGTGGTCAGGGTCGACGTGGCTGGGTCCTGCCTCTTCGTCATCCTCAATTGGTGCATCACGCTTGTACGCCGAGGGGTCGATGGGCTTGTAGGCATCCTGTGCTGTAGAGCGGAAGTGGTCAGGGTCGACGTGGCTGGGTCCCACCTCTTCGTCATCCTCAATTGGTGCATCACGCTTGTATGCCGAGGGGTCGATGGGCTTGTAGGCATCCTGTGCTGTAGAGCGGAAGTGGTCAGGGTCGACGTGGCTGGGTCCCACCTCTTCGTCATCCTCAATTGGTGCATCACGCTTGTATGCCGAGGGGTCGATGGGCCTGTAGGCATCCTGTGCTGTAGAGCGGAAGTGGTCAGGGTCGACGTGGCTGGGTCCCACCTCTTCGTCATCCTCAATTGGTGCATCACGCTTGTATGCCGAGGGGTCGATGGGCCTGTAGGCATCCTGTGCTGTAGAGCGGAAGTGGTCAGGGTCGACGTGGCTGGGTCCCACCTCTTCGTCATCCTCAATTGGTGCATCACGCTTGTATGCCGAGGGGTCGATGGGCCTGTAGGCATCCTGTGCTGTAGAGCGGAAGTGGTCAGGGTCGACGTGGCTGGGTCCCACCTCTTCGTCATCCTCAATTGGTGCATCACGCTTGTATGCCGAGGGGTCGATGGGCTTGTAGGCATCCTGTGCTGTAGAGCGGAAGTGGTCAGGGTCGACGTGGCTGGGTCCCACCTCTTCGTCATCCTCAATTGGTGCATCACGCTTGTACGCCGAGGGGTCGATGGGCCTGTAGGCATCCTGTGCTGTAGAGCGGAAGTGGTCAGGGTCGACGTGGCTGGGTCCCACCTCTTCGTCATCCTCAATTGGTGCATCACGCTTGTATGCCGAGGGGTCGATGGGCCTGTAGGCATCCTGTGCTGTAGAGCGGAAGTGGTCAGGGTCGACGTGGCTGGGTCCCACCTCTTCGTCATCCTCAATTGGTGCATCACGCTTGTACGCCGAGGGGTCGATGGGCCTGTAGGCATCCTGTGCTGTAGAGCGGAAGTGGTCAGGGTCGACGTGGCTGGGTCCCACCTCTTCGTCATCCTCAATTGGTGCATCACGCTTGTATGCCGAGGGGTCGATGGGCCTGTAGGCATCCTGTGCTGTAGAGCGGAAGTGGTCAGGGTCGACGTGGCTGGGTCCCACCTCTTCGTCATCCTCAATTGGTGCATCACGCTTGTATGCCGAGGGGTCGATGGGCCTGTAGGCATCCTGTGCTGTAGAGCGGAAGTGGTCAGGGTCGACGTGGCTGGGTCCCACCTCTTCGTCATCCTCAATTGGTGCATCACGCTTGTATGCCGAGGGGTCGATGGGCTTGTAGGCATCCTGTGCTGTAGAGCGGAAGTGGTCAGGGTCGACGTGGCTGGGTCCCACCTCTTCGTCATCCTCAATTGGTGCATCACGCTTGTATGCCGAGGGGTCGATGGGCCTGTAGGCATCCTGTGCTGTAGAGCGGAAGTGGTCAGGGTCGACGTGGCTGGGTCCCACCTCTTCGTCATCCTCAATTGGTGCATCACGCTTGTACGCCGAGGGGTCGATGGGCCTGTAGGCATCCTGTGCTGTAGAGCGGAAGTGGTCAGGGTCGACGTGGCTGGGTCCCACCTCTTCGTCATCCTCAATTGGTGCATCACGCTTGTATGCCGAGGGGTCGATGGGCTTGTAGGCATCCTGTGCTGTAGAGCGGAAGTGGTCAGGGTCGACGTGGCTGGGTCCCACCTCTTCGTCATCCTCAATTGGTGCATCACGCTTGTATGCCGAGGGGTCGATGGGCTTGTAGGCATCCTGTGCTGTAGAGCGGAAGTGGTCAGGGTCGACGTGGCTGGGTCCCACCTCTTCGTCATCCTCAATTGGTGCATCACGCTTGTACGCCGAGGGGTCGATGGGCCTGTAGGCATCCTGTGCTGTAGAGCGGAAGTGGTCAGGGTCGACGTGGCTGGGTCCCACCTCTTCGTCATCCTCAATTGGTGCATCACGCTTGTATGCCGAGGGGTCGATGGGCCTGTAGGCATCCTGTGCTGTAGAGCGGAAGTGGTCAGGGTCGACGTGGCTGGGTCCCACCTCTTCGTCATCCTCAATTGGTGCATCACGCTTGTATGCCGAGGGGTCGATGGGCCTGTAGGCATCCTGTGCTGTAGAGCGGAAGTGGTCAGGGTCGACGTGGCTGGGTCCCACCTCTTCGTCATCCTCAATTGGTGCATCACGCTTGTATGCCGAGGGGTCGATGGGCCTGTAGGCATCCTGCGCTGTAGAGCGGAAGTGGTCAGGGTCGACGTGGCTGGGTCCCACCTCTTCGTCATCCTCAATTGGTGCATCACGCTTGTACGCCGAGGGGTCGATGGGCCTGTAGGCATCCTGTGCTGTAGAGCGGAAGTGGTCAGGGTCGACGTGGCTGGGTCCCACCTCTTCGTCATCCTCAATTGGTGCATCACGCTTGTATGCCGAGGGGTCGATGGGCTTGTAGGCATCCTGTGCTGTAGAGCGGAAGTGGTCAGGGTCGACGTGGCTGGGTCCCACCTCTTCGTCATCCTCAATTGGTGCATCACGCTTGTATGCCGAGGGGTCGATGGGCCTGTAGGCATCCTGTGCTGTAGAGCGGAAGTGGTCAGGGTCGACGTGGCTGGGTCCTGCCTCTTCGTCATCCTCAATTGGTGCATCACGCTTGTACGCCGAGGGGTCGATGGGCCTGTAGGCATCCTGTGCTGTAGAGCGGAAGTGGTCAGGGTCGACGTGGCTGGGTCCCACCTCTTCGTCATCCTCAATTGGTGCATCACGCTTGTATGCCGAGGGGTCGATGGGCCTGTAGGCATCCTGTGCTGTAGAGCGGAAGTGGTCAGGGTCGACGTGGCTGGGTCCCACCTCTTCGTCATCCTCAATTGGTGCATCACGCTTGTACGCCGAGGGGTCGATGGGCCTGTAGGCATCCTGTGCTGTAGAGCGGAAGTGGTCAGGGTCGACGTGGCTGGGTCCCACCTCTTCGTCATCCTCAATTGGTGCATCACGCTTGTATGCCGAGGGGTCGATGGGCCTGTAGGCATCCTGTGCTGTAGAGCGGAAGTGGTCAGGGTCGACGTGGCTGGGTCCTGCCTCTTCGTCATCCTCAATTGGTGCATCACGCTTGTATGCCGAGGGGTCGATGGGCCTGTAGGCATCCTGTGCTGTAGAGCGGAAGTGGTCAGGGTCGACGTGGCTGGGTCCTGCCTCTTCGTCATCCTCAATTGGTGCATCACGCTTGTACGCCGAGGGGTCGATGGGCCTGTAGGCATCCTGTGCTGTAGAGCGGAAGTGGTCAGGGTCGACGTGGCTGGGTCCCACCTCTTCGTCATCCTCAATTGGTGCATCACGCTTGTATGCCGAGGGGTCGATGGGCCTGTAGGCATCCTGTGCTGTAGAGCGGAAGTGGTCAGGGTCGACGTGGCTGGGTCCCACCTCTTCGTCATCCTCAATTGGTGCATCACGCTTGTACGCCGAGGGGTCGATGGGCTTGTAGGCATCCTGTGCTGTAGAGCGGAAGTGGTCAGGGTCGACGTGGCTGGGTCCTGCCTCTTCGTCATCCTCAATTGGTGCATCACGCTTGTACGCCGAGGGGTCGATGGGCTTGTAGGCATCCTGTGCTGTAGAGCGGAAGTGGTCAGGGTCGACGTGGCTGGGTCCTGCCTCTTCGTCATCCTCAATTGGTGCATCACGCTTGTACGCCGAGGGGTCGATGGGCCTGTAGGCATCCTGTGCTGTAGAGCGGAAGTGGTCAGGGTCGACGTGGCTGGGTCCCACCTCTTCGTCATCCTCAATTGGTGCATCACGCTTGTACGCCGAGGGGTCGATGGGCTTGTAGGCATCCTGTGCTGTAGAGCGGAAGTGGTCAGGGTCGACGTGGCTGGGTCCCACCTCTTCGTCATCCTCAATTGGTGCATCACGCTTGTACGCCGAGGGGTCGATGGGCCTGTAGGCATCCTGTGCTGTAGAGCGGAAGTGGTCAGGGTCGACGTGGCTGGGTCCCACCTCTTCGTCATCCTCAATTGGTGCATCACGCTTGTACGCCGAGGGGTCGATGGGCTTGTAGGCATCCTGTGCTGTAGAGCGGAAGTGGTCAGGGTCGACGTGGCTGGGTCCTGCCTCTTCGTCATCCTCAATTGGTGCATCACGCTTGTACGCCGAGGGGTCGATGGGCTTGTAGGCATCCTGTGCTGTAGAGCGGAAGTGGTCAGGGTCGACGTGGCTGGGTCCTGCCTCTTCGTCATCCTCAATTGGTGCATCACGCTTGTATGCCGAGGGGTCGATGGGCTTGTAGGCATCCTGTGCTGTAGAGCGGAAGTGGTCAGGGTCGACGTGGCTGGGTCCCACCTCTTCGTCATCCTCAATTGGTGCATCACGCTTGTACGCCGAGGGGTCGATGGGCCTGTAGGCATCCTGTGCTGTAGAGCGGAAGTGGTCAGGGTCGACGTGGCTGGGTCCTGCCTCTTCGTCATCCTCAATTGGTGCATCACGCTTGTACGCCGAGGGGTCGATGGGCCTGTAGGCATCCTGTGCTGTAGAGCGGAAGTGGTCAGGGTCGACGTGGCTGGGTCCCACCTCTTCGTCATCCTCAATTGGTGCATCACGCTTGTATGCCGAGGGGTCGATGGGCTTGTAGGCATCCTGTGCTGTAGAGCGGAAGTGGTCAGGGTCGACGTGGCTGGGTCCTGCCTCTTCGTCATCCTCAATTGGTGCATCACGCTTGTATGCCGAGGGGTCGATGGGCCTGTAGGCATCCTGTGCTGTAGAGCGGAAGTGGTCAGGGTCGACGTGGCTGGGTCCCACCTCTTCGTCATCCTCAATTGGTGCATCACGCTTGTACGCCGAGGGGTCGATGGGCTTGTAGGCATCCTGTGCTGTAGAGCGGAAGTGGTCAGGGTCGACGTGGCTGGGTCCTGCCTCTTCGTCATCCTCAATTGGTGCATCACGCTTGTATGCCGAGGGGTCGATGGGTCTATATGTGTCTTCCGCGGTAGTGTGGTAAATATCTTGTACGTGGGTAATATGGTATGGTTCTCTATCTTGTTTTACTGTGTGTGGTGGTGGAAATCCACGGAACCGAAAGCTGTCCTCATACTCCGTGAGAAGATTACCTTTGTGTAGTCCTTCAAATTGAGGCATTGTTTTTTTTTTTAGGTATGATTCCTTGCAAGGTTTTTGTATTCTAAATAGTGAAGAGCACGGAAAGGAATGGTGTTCACTAGCATGTTACAGAGAATGATACTTGATGAAAAAATGTATTTTTTTTTTTTACAATTTTGTTTTAGTTAGACTCATATTTATTTGCTTTACATAGCTGTTGTACATATTTTCAAGAAGTATTGGTTGTTTTCTTGTGATAGCCATCACTTTGGTACATCATGTTACGTTGAAATTGATAACATTCAACAGGAATGTCCATCATGGTTTTGGTAGTGCTGAAATGTCCACGTATATTGTCATCCGCCGTTGGTTGAACAGTTCCTGTGTAATGCTGACCGCTGAATGTCATCCTTGGTGTTCCATCAAATGTTGCACTTTTTTGTTTTGATAAGCAATTAGATATTCTGTAATTTGAAGTTATTGCAGGATGCTGAGATGCACCGTAAGTTGTGCTTCTCGGAACTCCCTCAAAGGTGGTGGGCTTTCCACTTCCAAACATAAGTTCTTTTTCGAGTCCTCTGCGGCGCATCATTGGAGCATTAGAAGTTTTTTCTGGTTTAACATAATCATTTGTATAGACGGAGGTGGATGGTCCGACTGGGTGTTCCATCGCAAGTGTGAACAAACGACCACTTGCATCATAAATGCGACTCTCCTGCCAGTTTTCGATAAGAACCCCATTGTTGTAGTGATTGTCGAAAGAAGGCAGACCACGGTCACTAATATCCGGCTTCGTTGGCATTTTTACCTGCTTTGTTTTTTTTTCCACCACTTTCGTTTGTATTATGCGCTTTATTCAAATTCTAACAGTAGCAGGGTATGCTATTTTTCACACCTGCATAAACCCATAAAATCGAAGAAGTGGATCAATAGATTAAAATACAGGAATAATGGAGATAAGAAATACAGTTCAATTGGTCTTACAGAAAAATAAAGAAGAAAAGAATGAAGTCCTCCCCTCACACTCAAATTAATCACAGAAGGAAAAGAACGAAAAATAAGAGGTCAATTGAATAAGTTAAAAGAATAAATCCTTTATGCAAGATAGAGTTTTTGTTCTTACATACACTCGGAATTTTTATGGTTTGTACCAACACTACGCATAGTAGCACTCTTTTTTATTATTATTATTATGGGGATTGACGTTTCCGCTGTCACGCACAGCTTCGAGTTCTTTTTTTTGTTGACTTTTCTTTTCTTTTAGCCGGTGTTACAGCTTCCGAATCCTCTTTCAATGAGGATTTTGGGGAAGCAAAATTTGCTTTATGTGTTAAACTTTTTTCATTTGTACGACTCGTTATATCACGTGTTTTTCGATCATGAGACTGAGTTTTTTTTTCTGCGGCATGTGCTTTTAGGGTTTCCACACGTCGTCCAAACTGTTCTTCTACTTGGAGTTTTGCCTGCACTTTTGCTGCTGAAACTTCATCCAATATTTTCAAAATACCTTTCTCATTGACTCCCTTGGATTTCCAAAGTGTCAGGGTGCAATTGAGTTTTTTCTCAAGGCGACGCACTAACTGAACATCATATTCTGTTACAAAAGCCACTGAGAGACCCCCTCGACCCGCACGCGCTGTGCGGCCAACACGGTGAAGGTATGTGGGTGCCTGCTTAGGTAGGTCATAGTGCAGAACGAATTCCACAGCAGGAATGTCAAGTCCTCTACTTGCAATATCAGTTGCAACTAAGATGCGGGCAATACCTAATTTAAACGTTGCCAAGTTATCCACTCTGTGTTTTTGGGATATGATGGAATTAAGACTGCATACAGGGAAGCCCAATAACTGTAACGTAAGACGGACAACTTCACAGCGCATGCAGGAATTGGTAAAGACAATAGTTGTCTGCTCGGGCCCTGCGCTGCGAAGGGCGGCGACGAGGTACGCCATTTTTACCATATCTGGTATAAAAATATACTTTTGCTCCAGTGAGTCAGCTACACGGTGGGAAACCACGTTATTTTTCCCCTCATCACCCGTTAGCATAACAGTATTAGTGGCAAATACCTCCAGTTGCTGCTCCACATTTGTTATGCCGAGTCGCGGCAGCCAACCACCCTCCTCCATGCGGGTGAGGCGGGGCTCGAGAGTGGCGGTGAAGAGCAACGTGCGGCGGGCCGCGGGGGCGGGGGGGAGGCGGGCCACCACCTCCTCCACGTCCGGCTCCAAATCTTCGCTAGTGAGACGGTCCGCCTCGTCCAGGACGAGAAAGCGGAGATGCGTGAAGGCGCGGCGGGCCTCCGGGAAGGTACCCAAAATGAACTTCAGACGCCCCGGTGTGGCTACCACAATGTGTGGGCGGCCGCTCAACGCCTCGAGCTGCGAGTCGTGGGGAATGCCGCCAATGATAAGAACCGTACGAATGTGTAGGGGGGCGCCAAGAGCCATAAACTGATCCACAATTTGGTATGCCAGCTCGCGAGACGTGGTTAACACAAGGGCAAACACACCGTAGAGGTCTTCGGCGAGAATCTGCAATAATGGAATCGCAAAGGCAGCAGTTTTACCACTTCCAGTGGCTGCACCACCCACTACACACTTACCAGAGAGTATGGCGGGGATGCAGAGAGATTGAATGGGGGTTGGTCGGTGCAAAGCCATGTAGGCACATTGCTTTGACAACCATTGGTGAACACCCAGCTGTTCAAACTCACTCATTAATATCTTTCCTACTGTTGTTGTACCAAATATATTCAGAGAAAAAGGTGAAGAGAAGATAAATTAAGTCAAAAGCAAAAAATTATTATTAAAATGAAGTAAGCTCTTTAATTAACCGATTAAAAACGAAAGTGCAAAAAAAAAAAAACATAAACATAAACATAAATAATTATACCAATCAACGTTTTCGTTCTTTTTTCTCGTCTTTTTTTTGTTTCCCAGCATGCTTATTTTTCATTTTACCGTAGTTTTGAAATTTGATACTTCGGCTTCTTCTCCCGAAAAGAAAAAAAAAGCGGTTCTCCTATTTTCCCATTCTTGCTTTTTAAAAAAATTACATTTTAAATGGGAACCCCAGTAATAATAATAATAATAATAATAATAATAATAATAATAATAATAATAATAATAGTGCTTGGAAAAGGTGCAATTGAAGGGAGCATTATCCCGAGACTCCTTCAGAAAAACAGACACTCCCTAGAATCTTTTGAAATACTAAGAATATCCTCCTCCTTCTCCCTCCTTTGTGGTGAAAAAGACGTTTTTTTTTTGTTTTGTTTTTCTTTCCCTATGTAACGGATTACACCGCTTCAAATTAAAAAACTTACAAGCTGGATTCAGGCAATGATTCCATTTTCTTTCCATTAAGATAGAAGTAGGACGGTGTGCGCATGGAGCACAGTTCCTCTGCACTTGTAGGGTGAACACCAATTGTATTGTAGAAGTCACTGATCTTCGCATTCAACTTCATGCAAATACCGACAGCCTGAATAATTTCAGGAGCGTTGTCACCAAGTAGATGCACGCCAATTACTGTTCCATCGCTGTGATCTGTAATAATCTTTACCACAAACTTCTTGTAAGATGATCCACTGATGTTATGCATAAGTGGCGTGAAGGCAGAAAGGTATACGGCCACCTTTTCATACTTCTTCGCTGCTTCTTCCTCAATGAGTCCACATGTTCCAATTGGTGGAATTGAAAAGACTGCGCTTGCCACACGTGTGTGATCTGTTTTACGTGGTTTATCACCAAATATGGTATCAACAAGGGCAGCACCTTCATTAATGGCCACTGGTGTAAGCATGATCCGATTTGTGGCGTCACCAATAGCGTAAATGTTTGAAACGTTCGTGCGAGAGAATTCATCAACTTGAACAGCACCATTTTTCACCGCCACACCAACCTTCTCAAGTTGTAAGGTTTCTGTGCGAGGATGACGACCCACAGCCATCATGACCACATCGAAATCCATTGTTTTACCACTCTCAAATGTAACATGTTTGCTTCCATCTGGACTTAGCTCCACCTTTGCAGGATTTTCATTTGTCATGATATCAATACCATTGGCTGTGAGTTGCTTTGTAAGCTCTTCACGTAGAGTATGGTCAAAACCACGGAGAATCAAATCTCTGCGGTAGCAAAGTGTTACCTTACCTCCTGCGGGCTTGTATGCATTGAATATTCCAGCAAATTCAACAGATATAAATCCACCACCAACAGTAAGAGCACGACGTGGTGGTTCTGGTAGGTAGAATGCTTCATTGCTGCTGATGCAGTGCTCAATACCAGGTATAGATGGCATCTGGGGCCATGAACCAGTAGCGATGAGTACATAAGCCGCTTCCAACCGTTCTTTAACAGGACTCGCAGGATCAGAAGTTTCACGAACTGCGACAACATTTTTAGATTCAAATGAACCCCATCCCAGGAAAAATTCAAGACCTTCTGTCTCTTTGAACATATCATCATAGCTCTTGTTGATACCCAAAACAGCCTTATCCTTCGCCGCAATGAGCTTTTGCCAATTTGCCTTGATTGAAGATTGGTCCATTTCCCAGCCGAAACCGGTTGCCTCACGAAGTTCATCCATGTAATGTGCTCCAGTAACCATTAACTTTTTAGGTACGCAACCAACATTTACACAAGTACCACCTAATGCAGAGTAGAATGGTGGGCCATGTACAGTTTGTACGTCAATAACTGCAACACGTTTCTTGTAAAGAGCTGCGGCATTCCACCCAGCTTCCAGTCCGCCTGAACCGGCACCAATTACGATCAAATCAAAGACCTTTGACATAAGTATTTGAGTTAAGCGGATAATTTTCTCGGTGGTGACCTGTGGTGTTTTAAATAAATAAAACTAGCGTAGAAATAATAAAAGCCAAGCTATACCTCGCCCACCCACACCAAGGAAAAAAAATATATGGGAAATGTCGAATAAAGAAGAAACAAGGGGGAAAAAACATAAAATGTAAAACATAAAAACAACAAAATTGAAAAAAGAGAGTAACCATTATCTTACAATACATGAAATAAACGGGTGGGCTTTCCCACCCATAATATTATTATAATTTGGTGTAACGTTTCCCCCATCTTCATTTTTTTTCCTTTCTTCACGGTGTGAACATTCCTTCAAGAAGCAATCTGCTACTTGAATACACCACGTGGCATTTTCGGTCCGTTCAGTGGGATTGGGGTAATATCTTCAAAGTAGCGCACATGAAATTCATTAGCACGGTCCTGTACTGCACGTACCGCTCCCTGACGACCATTATAGAATCCCATTACTCGTACAACAAGTTCAATTTTTTCGCCGCGTCCAATAGGACGTCCCTCATTCGCTCGCATCTCACGCAATTTTGGTAATAAATCATTCAAGTACATACTCGTTACTTGGTGACCATTGTCGGTAGAGCCGTCACTGCGGAAACCGCGATCGCCACCTTTGAGACCTCTATTACCTGCCGTGTATGTGGGAAGAATACGTTTGCCTTCGTACGTATATGCTACCGCGTATGTATTACGCCGACGTGAGACAAGATAAAGAAATATCATGTCACGTGTGTATTTAGGCATCTCCCCCCACATATCGAGTTGACTGTAGTCTGTTAACCCTTGCGACATCTCACTGTTTTTAATGAGTGAGTATCCGAACCGACTTGTAAAATAATCATTACCAAGTACTCGTGGAGGCAAGCTACCCTCATTCTCAGCTCCTATGTTTTCCCCTACCATTACACCAGTACTTTGCTGGAGACGTCTTTGTTTCTCTTCTTCTTCATACCACATTCGCTCATTAAATGCACGTTGTTGCTGCGTCACATCATTTTCCACAAGGTGACGCATTTCTTCTCTAACAGCGTCCTCTGTACCACGTGTAGACATTGATTCCCAGTCCATCTGCGGAAGTCGCGCTGCAATAGTGGACTCTACTTTTCCAGCACCATCCTCAACATCTCGTTGAGTAAGCCGATCATTTGTGGAACGAATAAGAAACTCACTAAAGTACTGTTGTCCACCCTGCTGCGGTTTCAGCAACGTAGGTACACGACGATACTTGTCCAGGAACATACCGGCCCTTGGACGAGGTTTACCCCGGCGCAGCAGGGTAAGTGAGATACGCATAACTAATGTCCACCCCAAAAGGGACCTCTTATATACCCCTATGTATCTTTATAATTACACGAAGAATAGTAGAAAAAAAAAGAAAAGGAAAAAACCCCATACATATAGATGTGAAACAAAAAATGCAGCCACAAAGAAACAAAAAAAGAAACGAAAAAAAAAACAATCTTAGCATAACAAAATCATCAGGAAGCTCTTAATGTCCTTGTTCTTCTTCCTGTACTCCCCTAGCTGTTTTTTTTTTTTTTTTTTTTGAAATATTTCCATATATTTTTTTGAAGAAGTATCATTCTACACCCCACGAAGCTGATACTTATCCCCCATTTGAAGAATCACTCCCACTTCATTCAGTTGATTCAGCATTGTGTTGGCATTACGACATCCAGCTTGCTCGCATGCCTCAAGGATAATACGATGTGATAAGGCATTTACACCAGTACGGCATACTTCCGCTTTGAGTGTGTTTAGTATAGTATCCCTCTGACTCACCTTCTTAGCAGCAGCAGGCCGAAGTGGGGTTCCTTGAACATTATTCGTGCGTAGGCTACCAGCACATTGTCGAAGCAATTCCACAGCATAATGTGCATCATCTGCTGTCACTTCATGGCGTAACTCAACCTTAGCCCGTGCTTCTGCTACACGAATAAGAGCTTGCAAAAATCGAGGTGTTACAGCTAATCCATCACTTTGCGATTCTGCACGTCTTGCTAAATAATGTGCTCTCAGTACTTCACTCGCCTCCCCACGTAGTAATGGGTGACAATGATGACGACAAAATGATACAAATCGTTGTACCAGTTCAACCGGAAGTGCCCCACCACCCGCACCTGATGTATTATGTGTGCCACAGGCATTCTGTCGTTGATGAAGTTGAAGTACGTGATCAGAAAGAGAGCGGGTGGATTCCGCATGTGGGTTACGCAGACATACAACAATGTCAAAGCGACTGAGAAGTGCAGGAGAAAGATTCAAATTTGCTGTTACTGCCTTTGTATCATCAAAGCGACCACCAACAGGATTTCCTGCGGCCAGAATGGCTGTACGAACGGGAACAGAAAAAACCATTCCTGCTTTAGCCATAGAAACTGTTTCTTGTTCCATTACCTCAAGAAGTGCACGGTGTTCAGTTACTCCTTTATCAATTTCATCAATACAAGTTATACCACCATCACCGTGTACAACAGCTCCAGCTTCGAAGGATGTTTCACCAGATGTTGGATCTCTTGTAAGTGTGAGAGTAAGACCGCAAGAAGAAGATGTATGAGCACATACAAATGCGCTACGTGGAGCAATACTACATGCGGCACGAAGAAGTTGTGATTTTCCTAACCCTGGATCTCCTACCATAAGAAGATGAATGTTACTTCTACCACGCATTTTAAGTGCTGTTCCACCTACTACTGCCAAAACAATAGCCTCTTTCACATGCTGTAAACCAAAGATAGATGGTGCCAGTGAAGCACAAAGGCGTGTGAACCACCGTGGATGACGAGCCATCTCATAGAATTTTCCACTTTCCTCTAGTGAATCCACAGAAAGTAAAGCACCTTGTACAGAATCATGTCGATTACTCTCTACAGAATACGCCCTCACCGCAATTTGCTGTGTAACATTACCTCGGCCTTCTCCACGTCTTGCACACAAAATACCACATACAGCAACTGCTTCACCAACCGTCACGGCATCAATCCATACACCCCGCAACTCTACCCCCATCATTTTGTGGATACTCCCACCAATAGCGGAACCATCATAAACTTCTATCCGTTCCTGTACTCTAAGTATCTGAACCTCTTCGCATTCTCCCTGTTCTACTATTGGAGACCAGCGGTAACCACGACACCTACCACGACATGCACCAGGGTATACTAAAACACCATCCTCTGTTGGGATTTCTACTACAGCCCCGCAAGCACCACAGCGATACATCATACGTACACACATTACACGTGATGGACTCATTCGTACAACTGTCCCTCGTATAGTCACAAGTTGACCAAGCAAAGATGCCCCCAAGGCATCAAAAGGTGTGGTACATGTATCATCACCAACAACAGAGCATACAAGGCGCCAAGAACCAACTCTTCCTAAAGGTTGTCCCCCAGCTTGCTGCTGAAAGCTTAATACTGCCCTAAAAAATTCCAACATTGGCACAACAATTTGCGGTTGATGAACAAGGGCTTCTCTCATAGTTGTAGTTAATAAATCGCTATGGAGGTTTACTGTAAACACAAATGTTGCGATTGCTGATGAAATAGCTTGATGAGATGGTGTTGAAACGGACTGTAACGGTAAAGGAGCGAGAAATCCTGCAAATAAACGCCACATTTCACCTACAGTCTCTTCTTCATATGATAATGGTGCTAAAGAAGTACAATGTACCTGCCACAACACCTTCGCTGCTTCCTGTGGGACACCACTAATAGACATTATTTTTTTTTGTACAGATTTCCATCTTATTTTTTAATTTTCACAGGGGCAGAAAAGTAGCATGGTGTAAGCGCCATAATAAAACACCCCAAACCGCCATTACAGGAGAAAACAAATAATAACAGTACAACACATAAAAAAAAGAATCAATAGGATCATAATTAAAAAAAAAATAAAGCAGAGATGTCCGAAAAAAAAAAACAGGTGAAAGAATCAAAAAAAAAAGAGACCCTCACAGATTAAAAAAAAAAACATTACCAGTGTGGATAGGTTAATCATATTTGGCATTTTTTTTCTTACCAAACGATACGCTATGGCAAAAAAGAAAAAAAAAACCTTTATTTCTCAAAGAAGCCGCTTATCCTTGAGAAGTTTAGTTAGCTCACCATTCAACATCATGTTCTTACACACATCATATCCTCCAATAAGTTCACCATCAATGTATAGTTGGGGATACGTCGGCCAATCACTATACTTCTTGAGTCCCTCACACACTTCATCATCATCAAGAATATTGAAGAAACTGTACTTAATATTAATTTGGTCCATCATGTCTACCATTTGCACCGTAAAGCGACAGCGCGGTTCTTTGGGGGTACCAGTAAGGAATACGACAACACGGTCTCTCGTAATTATGTCTTTAATTGTGAGAGCAAGTTCTTCGGAAACCTTATCGGGCGTATAGTTCACCCTTGTGTGTCGCATCAGCGTAATCTTTGACGTAAAAAGACGTCGCAGCATTACTTTACGTCTCTCTAGATATATATTAATATAAATATACAAATATATTGTATGACCCACTATTATTTTTGTTTTTTTTACGTACCAGAAGAAAACAAAGATGAATGTGAAAGAAAGAAGCCCAAAGCATAGAAAACATCAAAAAAAAACTTCTCATTCTCCCCGCGAATTAAGAACAAAAAAATTTTATAATTTGTTTACAAAGTAAAACCTGTACGGTGTGCACTCCTTTCTTTTTTATTTTTAATACTTTTCGCAATTTTCCTTTCTTTTTTTCCTTTTTTAATAGAATTTCACACTCCACATACCTCTCTTTCAATCTTCCCCTTTACTCCCAAGAATGTGAAGAATATTATTTGTGAAGCAGAGTCCAGCAGCAGTAATATTAGGTGGTAGAAAAGATTCTGAATAAGGGAAAGAACGACACACAACTGATTCATCAATGCAGCGCAAGAAATACAGAGCTTTATTAGAATAAATAGCCCATACACCTGCACTACAACTAGTAATAATAGACGTATTATCAAAATCGTTGATGTTGTTGTTGTTACTTTCACCTTTACTGCTATCACTGCTCCCAAAATTAATTGGTGAATCACGTAGTGATTTCGACCAAATGGGTTTTTCTGCACGACGCTGATCATACACATGAGCAACACCGCAGGATGTCATCACCGCAAACAGTGAATCTCCACCTCTACTTGCCTGCACTGCTTCTGGGAATTGTTTTTCATACGGAAGTTTAAACTCCAAGACTGTACATCCAGTCTCTGGAGAAATTAATGAGACTCCACCTGAAGTAGCGCCCATAAAACAACCCGATAGTTTATTATTATGTGAAAAGAGTCGTCCAAGCGAACCGTCAACTTTAAGGATATTTGCCTCCTCACGCTCAAAAGACATTCGCCACACGGTTCCTAATTCCCCACTGCGGGTACAGACAGCATCAACTCCACTGCATCCGCGAACAGGTACAATATGGTTTATACGTGTAGATACATCCCAAGCATTCCCTATAAAAATAGTACTACTACGACTATCGGTAGAAGATGTATTATGCGTTAATTGATTAATATAGTGTAATGTAACAGTAGAGGCAGAGTCACCCAGAACGAACACATTTGCGTCATTGAGGGACATCGTACAACATGCCCCAGTTGTCAATGTGCGATGAAACTGTGGAACAAATTTGCAGAGGAACGGTTTCCCCTCCTGGAAGGAGGCCACACATGCCCTATCATTTCCAACAAAAAGCAGAAAGAATTTTTCCTCACAAGTATCATTGGACAAAACAGAGTCAACAGTCAGGAGAGAGAAAGGAGTCGCTAAAACACGGGTAGAAACAGAGGTAATATCAATCATATCATGTCCCTTTATAACCACTAAGTTGCAACAAATCCCTCTCCTTCGCAGTTCCTTTACTCTAAAATAAGAAAATTAAACAAAAAAAAAAATAAACATAAAACAGCAAATTAAATCATTATACATGAGAAGACAGTAATAAAACTAAAAAATATTTTACACACTTCGTGTCTACTCAGGTATACCACTTCAAAATATGCTGGAGTTGTGACAGAAAATTATCTCATTCACAGGTTTCAATAGGGTTGCAAAACCACAAAACACACAACGCCAAGGCGTAGAAAGCAATTTTTTTTTTTAAAGGAGGGTATAAAAGACTCCATTACTTCCTCATTTACCCACTGTAAACTGTAGAGTGGTATTTGCAGTAACAACGGTGCCTCCTGTGGTGGGAAGCCCCACAAGCACCTTAAAAGTGTCATAGAGCATCCATTGCATCGCTGTGAGTGCTCCGACCATCAAAATACGGGGGCCAATGCCCTTCCAAAGGCCACGCCAACCAAGATCACCCAAAATAAAAGTAAGAGTGTTTTTAGACGCGTTGCTAGTCGTATCAGCACGCTGATTCAGCTTTGAAACAATGGTATCAGCAGGGTGCGAAACTATGGCACAAAGAACACCCGCCAAGACACCAGCGGTCAAAGAAATAAGAAGCTGAACACTTTTCGGCGTTGTATTCCGTGGAGTTTTAACAAACAATACATAAAGTTGTTGTGAGATGCTTTCAAAGCTCATGAATTTAACCACCGTATACGGCACCTGTCTACACCACAAAGCTGTTAGACCCTTGTAGAAACCACGACATCCCTCTGCCGCCCAGACCATAGGTATAATTACTGAAATTTGTGTTCGATGCACACTCGTAGTCTGTATTTTGATCTTTACAGCCTCCCATGGAGCAAGAGCAACATCTGCAACCATCTCAGCAAGAAAACTTGCACACAAATAGGTAATCAACTGGAAAATATAATCCGAACCATCCCCATTCGAAGTTCTAACAGCCGCCGAGTCATGGTGTCCAAACAATAAATGCTTAAAAAGTTCGTAAAAAAAGAACTTCAATCCACCTTGAAGTGAATAACCAATAAGTGTTGGTACCCAACCGCGATAGAACATCGGAATACTGCCAAGGAAAGAGCTACCAGAATCCTGATAAATGAGACGAAACCCTTCAGACATATACTCGTATTCTCCCACTTGCATACGACATTTAACAAGATCGATTGGTGTCATAAGAGTATGAGGAAGGCCACTTACAACACCACCAATAAAACAACAAAAAAAATAGACCGGCGAGAATAGCAAAATCTCCCTCTCGCTGCCACTACGAATGGAAAAAACATAGTATAACAAAAAAAACAGCGTACCAGAAAAAGTGCAAGCAAGCGTGGTAAAAATATTTCGAAGTCCCAGAAGTAAACACGAAGAGCACACATTATCACTTGTGTCGTGAAGCAAGCGATTCATTCCATCGCCTTCCCTACATTGCTTCTCGCCCATTGTATAACTCCAAGAGAGACAAAACAAACCCGACACCTTCGAAAACAAACTCTACAATAAAGCAAAAAACACCCTAACAAAGAACAGAAAGAAAAAAACAAGAGATAAGAGCCATACTATCGCCCTTAGAAACATCAAAAATCAAAAAAAAAAACAACTGTGTAAAAAGATTATACAACTAAAACCAACAAATAAAAAAATCTAATCAGTAAAAACGTTCTATGAGAAATAAAAAAAAAATTCGATCCCGTTAGGGCATGTACCGGTGTCTAGCTGGACGCGTGCGACACAGCCTTGGTGCCCTCTGCCATTGCGTGCTTCGCCAGGTCCGCAGGGAGCACGAGACGCACTGCTGTCTGCAGCTCGCGTGCACCCAGTGTGCGCTTCTTGTTGACGCGGACAAGCGTGGCAGCCTCGTTTGCAATGCGCTCAAAGACGTCGTTCACGAAGGAGTTCACAATCTTCATTGTCCGGCTGGACATCGACATCTGCTTATTGATCGACTTGAGGGAGCGGTTGATGTACACAGACCACGAGCGCTTGGGCTTGCGGTGTGACTTCTTCATGCTCTTGCTGCGCTTTGCAGGGGTGCTCTTGGGGGTGGCCATTGGTTGCTTCTTGTCGCTTGAGTGCTTGTAAAGATCTAGTTCAACAGCAAGCGAAGTCAGCGCAAAAACAAAAAAAAAGGAGAGAAAGCAAGGGCCATGTGTATATGTGCAAAGAGAGAGGTCCTGGAGTAGCATCACCAAAGACAACAACAGTGGCAGTTGAAAACACACACACACACACACACACATTCAGTTTGGATCTATGTTCCGCAGGTCACCACAGAGGTGGCAGTGCGGCACCGTGCAGGGTCCTCTTGTCTAGAGACCTCCCACGATGAAGAAAGGAGGGTCAGTGCAGAATGAAGAAAATCAAACAAAAAAAAAAGATATATCTAACCCACAGGGGGCATGCATCGGTGTCTAGCTGGACGCGTGCGACACAGCCTTGGTGCCCTCTGCCATTGCGTGCTTCGCCAGGTCCGCAGGGAGCACGAGACGCACTGCTGTCTGCAGCTCGCGTGCACCCAGTGTGCGCTTCTTGTTGACGCGGACAAGCGTGGCAGCCTCGTTTGCAATGCGCTCAAAGACGTCGTTCACGAAGGAGTTCACAATCTTCATTGTCCGGCTGGACATCGACATCTGCTTATTGATCGACTTGAGGGAGCGGTTGATGTACACAGACCACGAGCGCTTGGGCTTGCGGTGTGACTTCTTCATGCTCTTGCTGCGCTTTGCAGGGGTGCTCTTGGGGGTGGCCATTGGTTGCTTCTTGTCGCTTGAGTGCTTGTAAAGATCTAGTTCAACAGCAAGCGAAGTCAGCGCAAAAACAAAAAAAAGGAGAGAAAGCAAGGGCCATGTGTATATGTGCAAAGAGAGAGGTCCTGGAGTAGCATCACCAAAGACAACAACAGTGGCAGTTGAAAACACACACACACACACATTCAGTTTGGATCTATGTTCCGCAGGTCACCACAGAGGTGGCAGTGCGGCACCGTGCAGGGTCCTCTTGTCTAGAGACCTCCCACGATGAAGAAAGGAGGGTCAGTGCAGAATGAAGAAAATCAAACAAAAAAAAAAAGATATATCTAACCCACAGGGGGCATGCATCGGTGTCTAGCTGGACGCGTGCGACACAGCCTTGGTGCCCTCTGCCATTGCGTGCTTCGCCAGGTCCGCAGGGAGCACGAGACGCACTGCTGTCTGCAGCTCGCGTGCACCCAGTGTGCGCTTCTTGTTGACGCGGACAAGCGTGGCAGCCTCGTTTGCAATGCGCTCAAAGACGTCGTTCACGAAGGAGTTCACAATCTTCATTGTCCGGCTGGACATCGACATCTGCTTATTGATCGACTTGAGGGAGCGGTTGATGTACACAGACCACGAGCGCTTGGGCTTGCGGTGTGACTTCTTCATGCTCTTGCTGCGCTTTGCAGGGGTGCTCTTGGGGGTGGCCATTGGTTGCTTCTTGTCGCTTGAGTGCTTGTAAAGATCTAGTTCAACAGCAAGCGAAGTCAGCGCAAAAACAAAAAAAAGGAGAGAAAGCAAGGGCCATGTGTATATGTGCAAAGAGAGAGGTCCTGGAGTAGCATCACCAAAGACAACAACAGTGGCAGTTGAAAACACACACACACACACATTCAGTTTGGATCTATGTTCCGCAGGTCACCACAGAGGTGGCAGTGCGGCACCGTGCAGGGTCCTCTTGTCTAGAGACCTCCCACGATGAAGAAAGGAGGGTCAGTGCAGAATGAAGAAAATCAAACAAAAAAAAAAAGATATATCTAACCCACAGGGGGCATGCATCGGTGTCTAGCTGGACGCGTGCGACACAGCCTTGGTGCCCTCTGCCATTGCGTGCTTCGCCAGGTCCGCAGGGAGCACGAGACGCACTGCTGTCTGCAGCTCGCGTGCACCCAGTGTGCGCTTCTTGTTGACGCGGACAAGCGTGGCAGCCTCGTTTGCAATGCGCTCAAAGACGTCGTTCACGAAGGAGTTCACAATCTTCATTGTCCGGCTGGACATCGACATCTGCTTATTGATCGACTTGAGGGAGCGGTTGATGTACACAGACCACGAGCGCTTGGGCTTGCGGTGTGACTTCTTCATGCTCTTGCTGCGCTTTGCAGGGGTGCTCTTGGGGGTGGCCATTGGTTGCTTCTTGTCGCTTGAGTGCTTGTAAAGATCTAGTTCAACAGCAAGCGAAGTCAGCGCAAAAAAAAAAAAAGGAGAGAAAGCAAGGGCCATGTGTATATGTGCAAAGAGAGAGGTCCTGGAGTAGCATCACCAAAGACAACAACAGTGGCAGTTGAAAACACACACACACACACACACACACACACACACATTCAGTTTGGATCTATGTTCCGCAGGTCACCACAGAGGTGGCAGTGCGGCACCGTGCAGGGTCCTCTTGTCTAGAGACCTCCCACGATGAAGAAAGGAGGGTCAGTGCAGAATGAAGAAAATCAAACAAAAAAAAAAAGATATATCTAACCCACAGGGGGCATGCATCGGTGTCTAGCTGGACGCGTGCGACACAGCCTTGGTGCCCTCTGCCATTGCGTGCTTCGCCAGGTCCGCAGGGAGCACGAGACGCACTGCTGTCTGCAGCTCGCGTGCACCCAGTGTGCGCTTCTTGTTGACGCGGACAAGCGTGGCAGCCTCGTTTGCAATGCGCTCAAAGACGTCGTTCACGAAGGAGTTCACAATCTTCATTGTCCGGCTGGACATCGACATCTGCTTATTGATCGACTTGAGGGAGCGGTTGATGTACACAGACCACGAGCGCTTGGGCTTGCGGTGTGACTTCTTCATGCTCTTGCTGCGCTTTGCAGGGGTGCTCTTGGGGGTGGCCATTGGTTGCTTCTTGTCGCTTGAGTGCTTGTAAAGATCTAGTTCAACAGCAAGCGAAGTCAGCGCAAAAACAAAAAAAAAGGAGAGAAAGCAAGGGCCATGTGTATATGTGCAAAGAGAGAGGTCCTGGAGTAGCATCACCAAAGACAACAACAGTGGCAGTTGAAAACACACACACACACACATTCAGTTTGGATCTATGTTCCGCAGGTCACCACAGAGGTGGCAGTGCGGCACCGTGCAGGGTCCTCTTGTCTAGAGACCTCCCACGATGAAGAAAGGAGGGTCAGTGCAGAATGAAGAAAATCAAACAAAAAAAAAAAAGATATATCTAACCCACAGGGGGCATGCATCGGTGTCTAGCTGGACGCGTGCGACACAGCCTTGGTGCCCTCTGCCATTGCGTGCTTCGCCAGGTCCGCAGGGAGCACGAGACGCACTGCTGTCTGCAGCTCGCGTGCACCCAGTGTGCGCTTCTTGTTGACGCGGACAAGCGTGGCAGCCTCGTTTGCAATGCGCTCAAAGACGTCGTTCACGAAGGAGTTCACAATCTTCATTGTCCGGCTGGACATCGACATCTGCTTATTGATCGACTTGAGGGAGCGGTTGATGTACACAGACCACGAGCGCTTGGGCTTGCGGTGTGACTTCTTCATGCTCTTGCTGCGCTTTGCAGGGGTGCTTTTGGGGGTGGCCATTGGTTGCTTCTTGTCGCTTGAGTGCTTGTAAAGATCTAGTTCAACAGCAAGCGAAGTCAGCGCAAAAACAAAAAAAAAGGAGAGAAAGCAAGGGCCATGTGTATATGTGCAAAGAGAGAGGTCCTGGAGTAGCATCACCAAAGACAACAACAGTGGCAGTTGAAAACACACACACACACACACATTCAGTTTGGATCTATGTTCCGCAGGTCACCACAGAGGTGGCAGTGCGGCACCGTGCAGGGTCCTCTTGTCTAGAGACCTCCCACGATGAAGAAAGGAGGGTCAGTGCAGAATGAAGAAAATCAAACAAAAAAAAAAAGATATATCTAACCCACAGGGGGCATGCATCGGTGTCTAGCTGGACGCGTGCGACACAGCCTTGGTGCCCTCTGCCATTGCGTGCTTCGCCAGGTCCGCAGGGAGCACGAGACGCACTGCTGTCTGCAGCTCGCGTGCACCCAGTGTGCGCTTCTTGTTGACGCGGACAAGCGTGGCAGCCTCGTTTGCAATGCGCTCAAAGACGTCGTTCACGAAGGAGTTCACAATCTTCATTGTCCGGCTGGACATCGACATCTGCTTATTGATCGACTTGAGGGAGCGGTTGATGTACACAGACCACGAGCGCTTGGGCTTGCGGTGTGACTTCTTCATGCTCTTGCTGCGCTTTGCAGGGGTGCTCTTGGGGGTGGCCATTGGTTGCTTCTTGTCGCTTGAGTGCTTGTAAAGATCTAGTTCAACAGCAAGCGAAGTCAGCGCAAAAACAAAAAAAAGGAGAGAAAGCAAGGGCCATGTGTATATGTGCAAAGAGAGAGGTCCTGGAGTAGCATCACCAAAGACAACAACAGTGGCAGTTGAAAACACACACACACACACACACACATTCAGTTTGGATCTATGTTCCGCAGGTCACCACAGAGGTGGCAGTGCGGCACCGTGCAGGGTCCTCTTGTCTAGAGACCTCCCACGATGAAGAAAGGAGGGTCAGTGCAGAATGAAGAAAATCAAACAAAAAAAAAAAGATATATCTAACCCACAGGGGGCATGCATCGGTGTCTAGCTGGACGCGTGCGACACAGCCTTGGTGCCCTCTGCCATTGCGTGCTTCGCCAGGTCCGCAGGGAGCACGAGACGCACTGCTGTCTGCAGCTCGCGTGCACCCAGTGTGCGCTTCTTGTTGACGCGGACAAGCGTGGCAGCCTCGTTTGCAATGCGCTCAAAGACGTCGTTCACGAAGGAGTTCACAATCTTCATTGTCCGGCTGGACATCGACATCTGCTTATTGATCGACTTGAGGGAGCGGTTGATGTACACAGACCACGAGCGCTTGGGCTTGCGGTGTGACTTCTTCATGCTCTTGCTGCGCTTTGCAGGGGTGCTCTTGGGGGTGGCCATTGGTTGCTTCTTGTCGCTTGAGTGCTTGTAAAGATCTAGTTCAACAGCAAGCGAAGTCAGCGCAAAAACAAAAAAAAAGGAGAGAAAGCAAGGGCCATGTGTATATGTGCAAAGAGAGAGGTCCTGGAGTAGCATCACCAAAGACAACAACAGTGGCAGTTGAAAACACACACACACACACACACACACACACATTCAGTTTGGATCTATGTTCCGCAGGTCACCACAGAGGTGGCAGTGCGGCACCGTGCAGGGTCCTCTTGTCTAGAGACCTCCCACGATGAAGAAAGGAGGGTCAGTGCAGAATGAAGAAAATCAAACAAAAAAAAAAAGATATATCTAACCCACAGGGGGCATGCATCGGTGTCTAGCTGGACGCGTGCGACACAGCCTTGGTGCCCTCTGCCATTGCGTGCTTCGCCAGGTCCGCAGGGAGCACGAGACGCACTGCTGTCTGCAGCTCGCGTGCACCCAGTGTGCGCTTCTTGTTGACGCGGACAAGCGTGGCAGCCTCGTTTGCAATGCGCTCAAAGACGTCGTTCACGAAGGAGTTCACAATCTTCATTGTCCGGCTGGACATCGACATCTGCTTATTGATCGACTTGAGGGAGCGGTTGATGTACACAGACCACGAGCGCTTGGGCTTGCGGTGTGACTTCTTCATGCTCTTGCTGCGCTTTGCAGGGGTGCTCTTGGGGGTGGCCATTGGTTGCTTCTTGTCGCTTGAGTGCTTGTAAAGATCTAGTTCAACAGCAAGCGAAGTCAGCGCAAAAACAAAAAAAAAGGAGAGAAAGCAAGGGCCATGTGTATATGTGCAAAGAGAGAGGTCCTGGAGTAGCATCACCAAAGACAACAACAGTGGCAGTTGAAAACACACACACACACACACACACACAATCAGTTTGGATCTATGTTCCGCAGGTCACCACAGAGGTGGCAGTGCGGCACCGTGCAGGGTCCTCTTGTCTAGAGACCTCCCACGATGAAGAAAGGAGGGTCAGTGCAGAATGAAGAAAATCAAACAAAAAAAAAGATATATCTAACCCACAGGGGGCATGCATCGGTGTCTAGCTGGACGCGTGCGACACAGCCTTGGTGCCCTCTGCCATTGCGTGCTTCGCCAGGTCCGCAGGGAGCACGAGACGCACTGCTGTCTGCAGCTCGCGTGCACCCAGTGTGCGCTTCTTGTTGACGCGGACAAGCGTGGCAGCCTCGTTTGCAATGCGCTCAAAGACGTCGTTCACGAAGGAGTTCACAATCTTCATTGTCCGGCTGGACATCGACATCTGCTTATTGATCGACTTGAGGGAGCGGTTGATGTACACAGACCACGAGCGCTTGGGCTTGCGGTGTGACTTCTTCATGCTCTTGCTGCGCTTTGCAGGGGTGCTCTTGGGGGTGGCCATTGGTTGCTTCTTGTCGCTTGAGTGCTTGTAAAGATCTAGTTCAACAGCAAGCGAAGTCAGCGCAAAAACAAAAAAAAAGGAGAGAAAGCAAGGGCCATGTGTATATGTGCAAAGAGAGAGGTCCTGGAGTAGCATCACCAAAGACAACAACAGTGGCAGTTGAAAACACACACACACACACACACATTCAGTTTGGATCTATGTTCCGCAGGTCACCACAGAGGTGGCAGTGCGGCACCGTGCAGGGTCCTCTTGTCTAGAGACCTCCCACGATGAAGAAAGGAGGGTCAGTGCAGAATGAAGAAAATCAAACAAAAAAAAAAAAGATATATCTAACCCACAGGGGGCATGCATCGGTGTCTAGCTGGACGCGTGCGACACAGCCTTGGTGCCCTCTGCCATTGCGTGCTTCGCCAGGTCCGCAGGGAGCACGAGACGCACTGCTGTCTGCAGCTCGCGTGCACCCAGTGTGCGCTTCTTGTTGACGCGGACAAGCGTGGCAGCCTCGTTTGCAATGCGCTCAAAGACGTCGTTCACGAAGGAGTTCACAATCTTCATTGTCCGGCTGGACATCGACATCTGCTTATTGATCGACTTGAGGGAGCGGTTGATGTACACAGACCACGAGCGCTTGGGCTTGCGGTGTGACTTCTTCATGCTCTTGCTGCGCTTTGCAGGGGTGCTCTTGGGGGTGGCCATTGGTTGCTTCTTGTCGCTTGAGTGCTTGTAAAGATCTAGTTCAACAGCAAGCGAAGTCAGCGCAAAAACAAAAAAAAAGGAGAGAAAGCAAGGGCCATGTGTATATGTGCAAAGAGAGAGGTCCTGGAGTAGCATCACCAAAGACAACAACAGTGGCAGTTGAAAACACACACACACACACACACACACACATTCAGTTTGGATCTATGTTCCGCAGGTCACCACAGAGGTGGCAGTGCGGCACCGTGCAGGGTCCTCTTGTCTAGAGACCTCCCACGATGAAGAAAGGAGGGTCAGTGCAGAATGAAGAAAATCAAACAAAAAAAAAAAGATATATCTAACCCACAGGGGGCATGCATCGGTGTCTAGCTGGACGCGTGCGACACAGCCTTGGTGCCCTCTGCCATTGCGTGCTTCGCCAGGTCCGCAGGGAGCACGAGACGCACTGCTGTCTGCAGCTCGCGTGCACCCAGTGTGCGCTTCTTGTTGACGCGGACAAGCGTGGCAGCCTCGTTTGCAATGCGCTCAAAGACGTCGTTCACGAAGGAGTTCACAATCTTCATTGTCCGGCTGGACATCGACATCTGCTTATTGATCGACTTGAGGGAGCGGTTGATGTACACAGACCACGAGCGCTTGGGCTTGCGGTGTGACTTCTTCATGCTCTTGCTGCGCTTTGCAGGGGTGCTCTTGGGGGTGGCCATTGGTTGCTTCTTGTCGCTTGAGTGCTTGTAAAGATCTAGTTCAACAGCAAGCGAAGTCAGCGCAAAAACAAAAAAAAGGAGAGAAAGCAAGGGCCATGTGTATATGTGCAAAGAGAGAGGTCCTGGAGTAGCATCACCAAAGACAACAACAGTGGCAGTTGAAAACACACACACACACACACACACACATTCAGTTTGGATCTATGTTCCGCAGGTCACCACAGAGGTGGCAGTGCGGCACCGTGCAGGGTCCTCTTGTCTAGAGACCTCCCACGATGAAGAAAGGAGGGTCAGTGCAGAATGAAGAAAATCAAACAAAAAAAAAAGATATATCTAACCCACAGGGGGCATGCATCGGTGTCTAGCTGGACGCGTGCGACACAGCCTTGGTGCCCTCTGCCATTGCGTGCTTCGCCAGGTCCGCAGGGAGCACGAGACGCACTGCTGTCTGCAGCTCGCGTGCACCCAGTGTGCGCTTCTTGTTGACGCGGACAAGCGTGGCAGCCTCGTTTGCAATGCGCTCAAAGACGTCGTTCACGAAGGAGTTCACAATCTTCATTGTCCGGCTGGACATCGACATCTGCTTATTGATCGACTTGAGGGAGCGGTTGATGTACACAGACCACGAGCGCTTGGGCTTGCGGTGTGACTTCTTCATGCTCTTGCTGCGCTTTGCAGGGGTGCTCTTGGGGGTGGCCATTGGTTGCTTCTTGTCGCTTGAGTGCTTGTAAAGATCTAGTTCAACAGCAAGCGAAGTCAGCGCAAAAACAAAAAAAAAGGAGAGAAAGCAAGGGCCATGTGTATATGTGCAAAGAGAGAGGTCCTGGAGTAGCATCACCAAAGACAACAACAGTGGCAGTTGAAAACACACACACACACACATTCAGTTTGGATCTATGTTCCGCAGGTCACCACAGAGGTGGCAGTGCGGCACCGTGCAGGGTCCTCTTGTCTAGAGACCTCCCACGATGAAGAAAGGAGGGTCAGTGCAGAATGAAGAAAATCAAACAAAAAAAAAAAAGATATATCTAACCCACAGGGGGCATGCATCGGTGTCTAGCTGGACGCGTGCGACACAGCCTTGGTGCCCTCTGCCATTGCGTGCTTCGCCAGGTCCGCAGGGAGCACGAGACGCACTGCTGTCTGCAGCTCGCGTGCACCCAGTGTGCGCTTCTTGTTGACGCGGACAAGCGTGGCAGCCTCGTTTGCAATGCGCTCAAAGACGTCGTTCACGAAGGAGTTCACAATCTTCATTGTCCGGCTGGACATCGACATCTGCTTATTGATCGACTTGAGGGAGCGGTTGATGTACACAGACCACGAGCGCTTGGGCTTGCGGTGTGACTTCTTCATGCTCTTGCTGCGCTTTGCAGGGGTGCTCTTGGGGGTGGCCATTGGTTGCTTCTTGTCGCTTGAGTGCTTGTAAAGATCTAGTTCAACAGCAAGCGAAGTCAGCGCAAAAACAAAAAAAAGGAGAGAAAGCAAGGGCCATGTGTATATGTGCAAAGAGAGAGGTCCTGGAGTAGCATCACCAAAGACAACAACAGTGGCAGTTGAAAACACACACACACACACATTCAGTTTGGATCTATGTTCCGCAGGTCACCACAGAGGTGGCAGTGCGGCACCGTGCAGGGTCCTCTTGTCTAGAGACCTCCCACGATGAAGAAAGGAGGGTCAGTGCAGAATGAAGAAAATCAAACAAAAAAAAAAAAGATATATCTAACCCACAGGGGCATGCATCGGTGTCTAGCTGGACGCGTGCGACACAGCCTTGGTGCCCTCTGCCATTGCGTGCTTCGCCAGGTCCGCAGGGAGCACGAGACGCACTGCTGTCTGCAGCTCGCGTGCACCCAGTGTGCGCTTCTTGTTGACGCGGACAAGCGTGGCAGCCTCGTTTGCAATGCGCTCAAAGACGTCGTTCACGAAGGAGTTCACAATCTTCATTGTCCGGCTGGACATCGACATCTGCTTATTGATCGACTTGAGGGAGCGGTTGATGTACACAGACCACGAGCGCTTGGGCTTGCGGTGTGACTTCTTCATGCTCTTGCTGCGCTTTGCAGGGGTGCTCTTGGGGGTGGCCATTGGTTGCTTCTTGTCGCTTGAGTGCTTGTAAAGATCTAGTTCAACAGCAAGCGAAGTCAGCGCAAAAACAAAAAAAAAGGAGAGAAAGCAAGGGCCATGTGTATATGTGCAAAGAGAGAGGTCCTGGAGTAGCATCACCAAAGACAACAACAGTGGCAGTTGAAAACACACACACACACACACACACACACATTCAGTTTGGATCTATGTTCCGCAGGTCACCACAGAGGTGGCAGTGCGGCACCGTGCAGGGTCCTCTTGTCTAGAGACCTCCCACGATGAAGAAAGGAGGGTCAGTGCAGAATGAAGAAAATCAAACAAAAAAAAAAGATATATCTAACCCACAGGGGGCATGCATCGGTGTCTAGCTGGACGCGTGCGACACAGCCTTGGTGCCCTCTGCCATTGCGTGCTTCGCCAGGTCCGCAGGGAGCACGAGACGCACTGCTGTCTGCAGCTCGCGTGCACCCAGTGTGCGCTTCTTGTTGACGCGGACAAGCGTGGCAGCCTCGTTTGCAATGCGCTCAAAGACGTCGTTCACGAAGGAGTTCACAATCTTCATTGTCCGGCTGGACATCGACATCTGCTTATTGATCGACTTGAGGGAGCGGTTGATGTACACAGACCACGAGCGCTTGGGCTTGCGGTGTGACTTCTTCATGCTCTTGCTGCGCTTTGCAGGGGTGCTCTTGGGGGTGGCCATTGGTTGCTTCTTGTCGCTTGAGTGCTTGTAAAGATCTAGTTCAACAGCAAGCGAAGTCAGCGCAAAAACAAAAAAAAAGGAGAGAAAGCAAGGGCCATGTGTATATGTGCAAAGAGAGAGGTCCTGGAGTAGCATCACCAAAGACAACAACAGTGGCAGTTGAAAACACACACACACACACACACACACATTCAGTTTGGATCTATGTTCCGCAGGTCACCACAGAGGTGGCAGTGCGGCACCGTGCAGGGTCCTCTTGTCTAGAGACCTCCCACGATGAAGAAAGGAGGGTCAGTGCAGAATGAAGAAAATCAAACAAAAAAAAAAAGATATATCTAACCCACAGGGGCATGCATCGGTGTCTAGCTGGACGCGTGCGACACAGCCTTGGTGCCCTCTGCCATTGCGTGCTTCGCCAGGTCCGCAGGGAGCACGAGACGCACTGCTGTCTGCAGCTCGCGTGCACCCAGTGTGCGCTTCTTGTTGACGCGGACAAGCGTGGCAGCCTCGTTTGCAATGCGCTCAAAGACGTCGTTCACGAAGGAGTTCACAATCTTCATTGTCCGGCTGGACATCGACATCTGCTTATTGATCGACTTGAGGGAGCGGTTGATGTACACAGACCACGAGCGCTTGGGCTTGCGGTGTGACTTCTTCATGCTCTTGCTGCGCTTTGCAGGGGTGCTCTTGGGGGTGGCCATTGGTTGCTTCTTGTCGCTTGAGTGCTTGTAAAGATCTAGTTCAACAGCAAGCGAAGTCAGCGCAAAAACAAAAAAAAAGGAGAGAAAGCAAGGGCCATGTGTATATGTGCAAAGAGAGAGGTCCTGGAGTAGCATCACCAAAGACAACAACAGTGGCAGTTGAAAACACACACACACACACACACACACACAATTCAGTTTGGATCTATGTTCCGCAGGTCACCACAGAGGTGGCAGTGCGGCACCGTGCAGGGTCCTCTTGTCTAGAGACCTCCCACGATGAAGAAAGGAGGGTCAGTGCAGAATGAAGAAAATCAAACAAAAAAAAAAAGATATATCTAACCCACAGGGGCATGCATCGGTGTCTAGCTGGACGCGTGCGACACAGCCTTGGTGCCCTCTGCCATTGCGTGCTTCGCCAGGTCCGCAGGGAGCACGAGACGCACTGCTGTCTGCAGCTCGCGTGCACCCAGTGTGCGCTTCTTGTTGACGCGGACAAGCGTGGCAGCCTCGTTTGCAATGCGCTCAAAGACGTCGTTCACGAAGGAGTTCACAATCTTCATTGTCCGGCTGGACATCGACATCTGCTTATTGATCGACTTGAGGGAGCGGTTGATGTACACAGACCACGAGCGCTTGGGCTTGCGGTGTGACTTCTTCATGCTCTTGCTGCGCTTTGCAGGGGTGCTCTTGGGGGTGGCCATTGGTTGCTTCTTGTCGCTTGAGTGCTTGTAAAGATCTAGTTCAACAGCAAGCGAAGTCAGCGCAAAAACAAAAAAAAAAGGAGAGAAAGCAAGGGCCATGTGTATATGTGCAAAGAGAGAGGTCCTGGAGTAGCATCACCAAAGACAACAACAGTGGCAGTTGAAAACACACACACACACACACACACACACACAGACACACATTCAGTTTGGATCTATGTTCCGCAGGTCACCACAGAGGTGGCAGTGCGGCACCGTGCAGGGTCCTCTTGTCTAGAGACCTCCCACGATGAAGAAAGGAGGGTCAGTGCAGAATGAAGAAAATCAAACAAAAAAAAAAAAGATATATCTAACCCACAGGGGGCATGCATCGGTGTCTAGCTGGACGCGTGCGACACAGCCTTGGTGCCCTCTGCCATTGCGTGCTTCGCCAGGTCCGCAGGGAGCACGAGACGCACTGCTGTCTGCAGCTCGCGTGCACCCAGTGTGCGCTTCTTGTTGACGCGGACAAGCGTGGCAGCCTCGTTTGCAATGCGCTCAAAGACGTCGTTCACGAAGGAGTTCACAATCTTCATTGTCCGGCTGGACATCGACATCTGCTTATTGATCGACTTGAGGGAGCGGTTGATGTACACAGACCACGAGCGCTTGGGCTTGCGGTGTGACTTCTTCATGCTCTTGCTGCGCTTTGCAGGGGTGCTCTTGGGGGTGGCCATTGGTTGCTTCTTGTCGCTTGAGTGCTTGTAAAGATCTAGTTCAACAGCAAGCGAAGTCAGCGCAAAAACAAAAAAAAAGGAGAGAAAGCAAGGGCCATGTGTATATGTGCAAAGAGAGAGGTCCTGGAGTAGCATCACCAAAGACAACAACAGTGGCAGTTGAAAACACACACACACACACACACACACACACACACACACACATTCAGTTTGGATCTATGTTCCGCAGGTCACCACAGAGGTGGCAGTGCGGCACCGTGCAGGGTCCTCTTGTCTAGAGACCTCCCACGATGAAGAAAGGAGGGTCAGTGCAGAATGAAGAAAATCAAACAAAAAAAAAAAAAGATATATCTAACCCACAGGGGGCATGCATCGGTGTCTAGCTGGACGCGTGCGACACAGCCTTGGTGCCCTCTGCCATTGCGTGCTTCGCCAGGTCCGCAGGGAGCACGAGACGCACTGCTGTCTGCAGCTCGCGTGCACCCAGTGTGCGCTTCTTGTTGACGCGGACAAGCGTGGCAGCCTCGTTTGCAATGCGCTCAAAGACGTCGTTCACGAAGGAGTTCACAATCTTCATTGTCCGGCTGGACATCGACATCTGCTTATTGATCGACTTGAGGGAGCGGTTGATGTACACAGACCACGAGCGCTTGGGCTTGCGGTGTGACTTCTTCATGCTCTTGCTGCGCTTTGCAGGGGTGCTCTTGGGGGTGGCCATTGGTTGCTTCTTGTCGCTTGAGTGCTTGTAAAGATCTAGTTCAACAGCAAGCGAAGTCAGCGCAAAAACAAAAAAAAAAAAGGAGAGAAAGCAAGGGCCATGTGTATATGTGCAAAGAGAGAGGTCCTGGAGTAGCATCACCAAAGACAACAACAGTGGCAGTTGAAAACACACACACACACACACACACACACACACACATTCAGTTTGGATCTATGTTCCGCAGGTCACCACAGAGGTGGCAGTGCGGCACCGTGCAGGGTCCTCTTGTCTAGAGACCTCCCACGATGAAGAAAGGAGGGTCAGTGCAGAATGAAGAAAATCAAACAAAAAAAAAAAAGATATATCTAACCCACAGGGGCATGCATCGGTGTCTAGCTGGACGCGTGCGACACAGCCTTGGTGCCCTCTGCCATTGCGTGCTTCGCCAGGTCCGCAGGGAGCACGAGACGCACTGCTGTCTGCAGCTCGCGTGCACCCAGTGTGCGCTTCTTGTTGACGCGGACAAGCGTGGCAGCCTCGTTTGCAATGCGCTCAAAGACGTCGTTCACGAAGGAGTTCACAATCTTCATTGTCCGGCTGGACATCGACATCTGCTTATTGATCGACTTGAGGGAGCGGTTGATGTACACAGACCACGAGCGCTTGGGCTTGCGGTGTGACTTCTTCATGCTCTTGCTGCGCTTTGCAGGGGTGCTCTTGGGGGTGGCCATTGGTTGCTTCTTGTCGCTTGAGTGCTTGTAAAGATCTAGTTCAACAGCAAGCGAAGTCAGCGCAAAAACAAAAAAAAAAGGAGAGAAAGCAAGGGCCATGTGTATATGTGCAAAGAGAGAGGTCCTGGAGTAGCATCACCAAAGACAACAACAGTGGCAGTTGAAAACACACACACACACACACACACATTCAGTTTGGATCTATGTTCCGCAGGTCACCACAGAGGTGGCAGTGCGGCACCGTGCAGGGTCCTCTTGTCTAGAGACCTCCCACGATGAAGAAAGGAGGGTCAGTGCAGAATGAAGAAAATCAAACAAAAAAAAAAAAGATATATCTAACCCACAGGGGGCATGCATCGGTGTCTAGCTGGACGCGTGCGACACAGCCTTGGTGCCCTCTGCCATTGCGTGCTTCGCCAGGTCCGCAGGGAGCACGAGACGCACTGCTGTCTGCAGCTCGCGTGCACCCAGTGTGCGCTTCTTGTTGACGCGGACAAGCGTGGCAGCCTCGTTTGCAATGCGCTCAAAGACGTCGTTCACGAAGGAGTTCACAATCTTCATTGTCCGGCTGGACATCGACATCTGCTTATTGATCGACTTGAGGGAGCGGTTGATGTACACAGACCACGAGCGCTTGGGCTTGCGGTGTGACTTCTTCATGCTCTTGCTGCGCTTTGCAGGGGTGCTCTTGGGGGTGGCCATTGGTTGCTTCTTGTCGCTTGAGTGCTTGTAAAGATCTAGTTCAACAGCAAGCGAAGTCAGCGCAAAAACAAAAAAAAAGGAGAGAAAGCAAGGGCCATGTGTATATGTGCAAAGAGAGAGGTCCTGGAGTAGCATCACCAAAGACAACAACAGTGGCAGTTGAAAACACACACACACACACACACACACACATTCAGTTTGGATCTATGTTCCGCAGGTCACCACAGAGGTGGCAGTGCGGCACCGTGCAGGGTCCTCTTGTCTAGAGACCTCCCACGATGAAGAAAGGAGGGTCAGTGCAGAATGAAGAAAATCAAACAAAAAAAAAAAAGATATATCTAACCCACAGGGGGCATGCATCGGTGTCTAGCTGGACGCGTGCGACACAGCCTTGGTGCCCTCTGCCATTGCGTGCTTCGCCAGGTCCGCAGGGAGCACGAGACGCACTGCTGTCTGCAGCTCGCGTGCACCCAGTGTGCGCTTCTTGTTGACGCGGACAAGCGTGGCAGCCTCGTTTGCAATGCGCTCAAAGACGTCGTTCACGAAGGAGTTCACAATCTTCATTGTCCGGCTGGACATCGACATCTGCTTATTGATCGACTTGAGGGAGCGGTTGATGTACACAGACCACGAGCGCTTGGGCTTGCGGTGTGACTTCTTCATGCTCTTGCTGCGCTTTGCAGGGGTGCTCTTGGGGGTGGCCATTGGTTGCTTCTTGTCGCTTGAGTGCTTGTAAAGATCTAGTTCAACAGCAAGCGAAGTCAGCGCAAAAACAAAAAAAAAGGAGAGAAAGCAAGGGCCATGTGTATATGTGCAAAGAGAGAGGTCCTGGAGTAGCATCACCAAAGACAACAACAGTGGCAGTTGAAAACACACACACACACACACACACACATTCAGTTTGGATCTATGTTCCGCAGGTCACCACAGAGGTGGCAGTGCGGCACCGTGCAGGGTCCTCTTGTCTAGAGACCTCCCACGATGAAGAAAGGAGGGTCAGTGCAGAATGAAGAAAATCAAACAAAAAAAAAAAAGATATATCTAACCCACAGGGGGCATGCATCGGTGTCTAGCTGGACGCGTGCGACACAGCCTTGGTGCCCTCTGCCATTGCGTGCTTCGCCAGGTCCGCAGGGAGCACGAGACGCACTGCTGTCTGCAGCTCGCGTGCACCCAGTGTGCGCTTCTTGTTGACGCGGACAAGCGTGGCAGCCTCGTTTGCAATGCGCTCAAAGACGTCGTTCACGAAGGAGTTCACAATCTTCATTGTCCGGCTGGACATCGACATCTGCTTATTGATCGACTTGAGGGAGCGGTTGATGTACACAGACCACGAGCGCTTGGGCTTGCGGTGTGACTTCTTCATGCTCTTGCTGCGCTTTGCAGGGGTGCTCTTGGGGGTGGCCATTGGTTGCTTCTTGTCGCTTGAGTGCTTGTAAAGATCTAGTTCAACAGCAAGCGAAGTCAGCGCAAAAACAAAAAAAAGGAGAGAAAGCAAGGGCCATGTGTATATGTGCAAAGAGAGAGGTCCTGGAGTAGCATCACCAAAGACAACAACAGTGGCAGTTGAAAACACACACACACACACACACACACACATTCAGTTTGGATCTATGTTCCGCAGGTCACCACAGAGGTGGCAGTGCGGCACCGTGCAGGGTCCTCTTGTCTAGAGACCTCCCACGATGAAGAAAGGAGGGTCAGTGCAGAATGAAGAAAATCAAACAAAAAAAAAAAAGATATATCTAACCCACAGGGGGCATGCATCGGTGTCTAGCTGGACGCGTGCGACACAGCCTTGGTGCCCTCTGCCATTGCGTGCTTCGCCAGGTCCGCAGGGAGCACGAGACGCACTGCTGTCTGCAGCTCGCGTGCACCCAGTGTGCGCTTCTTGTTGACGCGGACAAGCGTGGCAGCCTCGTTTGCAATGCGCTCAAAGACGTCGTTCACGAAGGAGTTCACAATCTTCATTGTCCGGCTGGACATCGACATCTGCTTATTGATCGACTTGAGGGAGCGGTTGATGTACACAGACCACGAGCGCTTGGGCTTGCGGTGTGACTTCTTCATGCTCTTGCTGCGCTTTGCAGGGGTGCTCTTGGGGGTGGCCATTGGTTGCTTCTTGTCGCTTGAGTGCTTGTAAAGATCTAGTTCAACAGCAAGCGAAGTCAGCGCAAAAACAAAAAAAAAAGGAGAGAAAGCAAGGGCCATGTGTATATGTGCAAAGAGAGAGGTCCTGGAGTAGCATCACCAAAGACAACAACAGTGGCAGTTGAAAACACACACACACACACACACACACATTCAGTTTGGATCTATGTTCCGCAGGTCACCACAGAGGTGGCAGTGCGGCACCGTGCAGGGTCCTCTTGTCTAGAGACCTCCCACGATGAAGAAAGGAGGGTCAGTGCAGAATGAAGAAAATCAAACAAAAAAAAAAAAAATATATCTAACCCACAGGGGCATGCATCGGTGTCTAGCTGGACGCGTGCGACACAGCCTTGGTGCCCTCTGCCATTGCGTGCTTCGCCAGGTCCGCAGGGAGCACGAGACGCACTGCTGTCTGCAGCTCGCGTGCACCCAGTGTGCGCTTCTTGTTGACGCGGACAAGCGTGGCAGCCTCGTTTGCAATGCGCTCAAAGACGTCGTTCACGAAGGAGTTCACAATCTTCATTGTCCGGCTGGACATCGACATCTGCTTATTGATCGACTTGAGGGAGCGGTTGATGTACACAGACCACGAGCGCTTGGGCTTGCGGTGTGACTTCTTCATGCTCTTGCTGCGCTTTGCAGGGGTGCTCTTGGGGGTGGCCATTGGTTGCTTCTTGTCGCTTGAGTGCTTGTAAAGATCTAGTTCAACAGCAAGCGAAGTCAGCGCAAAAACAAAAAAAAGGAGAGAAAGCAAGGGCCATGTGTATATGTGCAAAGAGAGAGGTCCTGGAGTAGCATCACCAAAGACAACAACAGTGGCAGTTGAAAACACACACACACACACACACACACAATTCAGTTTGGATCTATGTTCCGCAGGTCACCACAGAGGTGGCAGTGCGGCACCGTGCAGGGTCCTCTTGTCTAGAGACCTCCCACGATGAAGAAAGGAGGGTCAGTGCAGAATGAAGAAAATCAAACAAAAAAAAAAAGATATATCTAACCCACAGGGGGCATGCATCGGTGTCTAGCTGGACGCGTGCGACACAGCCTTGGTGCCCTCTGCCATTGCGTGCTTCGCCAGGTCCGCAGGGAGCACGAGACGCACTGCTGTCTGCAGCTCGCGTGCACCCAGTGTGCGCTTCTTGTTGACGCGGACAAGCGTGGCAGCCTCGTTTGCAATGCGCTCAAAGACGTCGTTCACGAAGGAGTTCACAATCTTCATTGTCCGGCTGGACATCGACATCTGCTTATTGATCGACTTGAGGGAGCGGTTGATGTACACAGACCACGAGCGCTTGGGCTTGCGGTGTGACTTCTTCATGCTCTTGCTGCGCTTTGCAGGGGTGCTCTTGGGGGTGGCCATTGGTTGCTTCTTGTCGCTTGAGTGCTTGTAAAGATCTAGTTCAACAGCAAGCGAAGTCAGCGCAAAAACAAAAAAAAAGGAGAGAAAGCAAGGGCCATGTGTATATGTGCAAAGAGAGAGGTCCTGGAGTAGCATCACCAAAGACAACAACAGTGGCAGTTGAAAACACACACACACACACACAGACACATATTCAGTTTGGATCTATGTTCCGCAGGTCACCACAGAGGTGGCAGTGCGGCACCGTGCAGGGTCCTCTTGTCTAGAGACCTCCCACGATGAAGAAAGGAGGGTCAGTGCAGAATGAAGAAAATCAAACAAAAAAAAAAAAAGATATATCTAACCCACAGGGGGCATGCATCGGTGTCTAGCTGGACGCGTGCGACACAGCCTTGGTGCCCTCTGCCATTGCGTGCTTCGCCAGGTCCGCAGGGAGCACGAGACGCACTGCTGTCTGCAGCTCGCGTGCACCCAGTGTGCGCTTCTTGTTGACGCGGACAAGCGTGGCAGCCTCGTTTGCAATGCGCTCAAAGACGTCGTTCACGAAGGAGTTCACAATCTTCATTGTCCGGCTGGACATCGACATCTGCTTATTGATCGACTTGAGGGAGCGGTTGATGTACACAGACCACGAGCGCTTGGGCTTGCGGTGTGACTTCTTCATGCTCTTGCTGCGCTTTGCAGGGGTGCTCTTGGGGGTGGCCATTGGTTGCTTCTTGTCGCTTGAGTGCTTGTAAAGATCTAGTTCAACAGCAAGCGAAGTCAGCGCAAAAACAAAAAAAAAGGAGAGAAAGCAAGGGCCATGTGTATATGTGCAAAGAGAGAGGTCCTGGAGTAGCATCACCAAAGACAACAACAGTGGCAGTTGAAAACACACACACACACACACACACACACATTCAATTCAGTTTGGATCTATGTTCCGCAGGTCACCACAGAGGTGGCAGTGCGGCACCGTGCAGGGTCCTCTTGTCTAGAGACCTCCCACGATGAAGAAAGGAGGGTCAGTGCAGAATGAAGAAAATCAAACAAAAAAAAAAAAGATATATCTAACCCACAGGGGGCATGCATCGGTGTCTAGCTGGACGCGTGCGACACAGCCTTGGTGCCCTCTGCCATTGCGTGCTTCGCCAGGTCCGCAGGGAGCACGAGACGCACTGCTGTCTGCAGCTCGCGTGCACCCAGTGTGCGCTTCTTGTTGACGCGGACAAGCGTGGCAGCCTCGTTTGCAATGCGCTCAAAGACGTCGTTCACGAAGGAGTTCACAATCTTCATTGTCCGGCTGGACATCGACATCTGCTTATTGATCGACTTGAGGGAGCGGTTGATGTACACAGACCACGAGCGCTTGGGCTTGCGGTGTGACTTCTTCATGCTCTTGCTGCGCTTTGCAGGGGTGCTCTTGGGGGTGGCCATTGGTTGCTTCTTGTCGCTTGAGTGCTTGTAAAGATCTAGTTCAACAGCAAGCGAAGTCAGCGCAAAAACAAAAAAAAAAAGGAGAGAAAGCAAGGGCCATGTGTATATGTGCAAAGAGAGAGGTCCTGGAGTAGCATCACCAAAGACAACAACAGTGGCAGTTGAAAACACACACACACACACAGACACACATTCAGTTTGGATCTATGTTCCGCAGGTCACCACAGAGGTGGCAGTGCGGCACCGTGCAGGGTCCTCTTGTCTAGAGACCTCCCACGATGAAGAAAGGAGGGTCAGTGCAGAATGAAGAAAATCAAACAAAAAAAAAAAGATATATCTAACCCACAGGGGCATGCATCGGTGTCTAGCTGGACGCGTGCGACACAGCCTTGGTGCCCTCTGCCATTGCGTGCTTCGCCAGGTCCGCAGGGAGCACGAGACGCACTGCTGTCTGCAGCTCGCGTGCACCCAGTGTGCGCTTCTTGTTGACGCGGACAAGCGTGGCAGCCTCGTTTGCAATGCGCTCAAAGACGTCGTTCACGAAGGAGTTCACAATCTTCATTGTCCGGCTGGACATCGACATCTGCTTATTGATCGACTTGAGGGAGCGGTTGATGTACACAGACCACGAGCGCTTGGGCTTGCGGTGTGACTTCTTCATGCTCTTGCTGCGCTTTGCAGGGGTGCTCTTGGGGGTGGCCATTGGTTGCTTCTTGTCGCTTGAGTGCTTGTAAAGATCTAGTTCAACAGCAAGCGAAGTCAGCGCAAAAACAAAAAAAAAAAGGAGAGAAAGCAAGGGCCATGTGTATATGTGCAAAGAGAGAGGTCCTGGAGTAGCATCACCAAAGACAACAACAGTGGCAGTTGAAAACACACACACACACACACACACACATTCAGTTTGGATCTATGTTCCGCAGGTCACCACAGAGGTGGCAGTGCGGCACCGTGCAGGGTCCTCTTGTCTAGAGACCTCCCACGATGAAGAAAGGAGGGTCAGTGCAGAATGAAGAAAATCAAACAAAAAAAAAAAAAGATATATCTAACCCACAGGGGGCATGCATCGGTGTCTAGCTGGACGCGTGCGACACAGCCTTGGTGCCCTCTGCCATTGCGTGCTTCGCCAGGTCCGCAGGGAGCACGAGACGCACTGCTGTCTGCAGCTCGCGTGCACCCAGTGTGCGCTTCTTGTTGACGCGGACAAGCGTGGCAGCCTCGTTTGCAATGCGCTCAAAGACGTCGTTCACGAAGGAGTTCACAATCTTCATTGTCCGGCTGGACATCGACATCTGCTTATTGATCGACTTGAGGGAGCGGTTGATGTACACAGACCACGAGCGCTTGGGCTTGCGGTGTGACTTCTTCATGCTCTTGCTGCGCTTTGCAGGGGTGCTCTTGGGGGTGGCCATTGGTTGCTTCTTGTCGCTTGAGTGCTTGTAAAGATCTAGTTCAACAGCAAGCGAAGTCAGCGCAAAAACAAAAAAAAAAAGGAGAGAAAGCAAGGGCCATGTGTATATGTGCAAAGAGAGAGGTCCTGGAGTAGCATCACCAAAGACAACAACAGTGGCAGTTGAAAACACACACACACACACACACACACACACACACACACACACACAGACACACATTCAGTTTGGATCTATGTTCCGCAGGTCACCACAGAGGTGGCAGTGCGGCACCGTGCAGGGTCCTCTTGTCTAGAGACCTCCCACGATGAAGAAAGGAGGGTCAGTGCAGAATGAAGAAAATCAAACAAAAAAAAAAAAGATATATCTAACCCACAGGGGGCATGCATCGGTGTCTAGCTGGACGCGTGCGACACAGCCTTGGTGCCCTCTGCCATTGCGTGCTTCGCCAGGTCCGCAGGGAGCACGAGACGCACTGCTGTCTGCAGCTCGCGTGCACCCAGTGTGCGCTTCTTGTTGACGCGGACAAGCGTGGCAGCCTCGTTTGCAATGCGCTCAAAGACGTCGTTCACGAAGGAGTTCACAATCTTCATTGTCCGGCTGGACATCGACATCTGCTTATTGATCGACTTGAGGGAGCGGTTGATGTACACAGACCACGAGCGCTTGGGCTTGCGGTGTGACTTCTTCATGCTCTTGCTGCGCTTTGCAGGGGTGCTCTTGGGGGTGGCCATTGGTTGCTTCTTGTCGCTTGAGTGCTTGTAAAGATCTAGTTCAACAGCAAGCGAAGTCAGCGCAAAAACAAAAAAAAGGAGAGAAAGCAAGGGCCATGTGTATATGTGCAAAGAGAGAGGTCCTGGAGTAGCATCACCAAAGACAACAACAGTGGCAGTTGAAAACACACACACACACACACACACACACACACACACGACACACATTCAGTTTGGATCTATGTTCCGCAGGTCACCACAGAGGTGGCAGTGCGGCACCGTGCAGGGTCCTCTTGTCTAGAGACCTCCCACGATGAAGAAAGGAGGGTCAGTGCAGAATGAAGAAAATCAAACAAAAAAAAAAAAAGATATATCTAACCCACAGGGGGCATGCATCGGTGTCTAGCTGGACGCGTGCGACACAGCCTTGGTGCCCTCTGCCATTGCGTGCTTCGCCAGGTCCGCAGGGAGCACGAGACGCACTGCTGTCTGCAGCTCGCGTGCACCCAGTGTGCGCTTCTTGTTGACGCGGACAAGCGTGGCAGCCTCGTTTGCAATGCGCTCAAAGACGTCGTTCACGAAGGAGTTCACAATCTTCATTGTCCGGCTGGACATCGACATCTGCTTATTGATCGACTTGAGGGAGCGGTTGATGTACACAGACCACGAGCGCTTGGGCTTGCGGTGTGACTTCTTCATGCTCTTGCTGCGCTTTGCAGGGGTGCTCTTGGGGGTGGCCATTGGTTGCTTCTTGTCGCTTGAGTGCTTGTAAAGATCTAGTTCAACAGCAAGCGAAGTCAGCGCAAAAACAAAAAAAAAGGAGAGAAAGCAAGGGCCATGTGTATATGTGCAAAGAGAGAGGTCCTGGAGTAGCATCACCAAAGACAACAACAGTGGCAGTTGAAAACACACACACACACACACACACACACACACACACAGACACACATTCAGTTTGGATCTATGTTCCGCAGGTCACCACAGAGGTGGCAGTGCGGCACCGTGCAGGGTCCTCTTGTCTAGAGACCTCCCACGATGAAGAAAGGAGGGTCAGTGCAGAATGAAGAAAATCAAACAAAAAAAAAAAAAGATATATCTAACCCACAGGGGGCATGCATCGGTGTCTAGCTGGACGCGTGCGACACAGCCTTGGTGCCCTCTGCCATTGCGTGCTTCGCCAGGTCCGCAGGGAGCACGAGACGCACTGCTGTCTGCAGCTCGCGTGCACCCAGTGTGCGCTTCTTGTTGACGCGGACAAGCGTGGCAGCCTCGTTTGCAATGCGCTCAAAGACGTCGTTCACGAAGGAGTTCACAATCTTCATTGTCCGGCTGGACATCGACATCTGCTTATTGATCGACTTGAGGGAGCGGTTGATGTACACAGACCACGAGCGCTTGGGCTTGCGGTGTGACTTCTTCATGCTCTTGCTGCGCTTTGCAGGGGTGCTCTTGGGGGTGGCCATTGGTTGCTTCTTGTCGCTTGAGTGCTTGTAAAGATCTAGTTCAACAGCAAGCGAAGTCAGCGCAAAAACAAAAAAAAAGGAGAGAAAGCAAGGGCCATGTGTATATGTGCAAAGAGAGAGGTCCTGGAGTAGCATCACCAAAGACAACAACAGTGGCAGTTGAAAACACACACACACACAGACACATATTCAGTTTGGATCTATGTTCCGCAGGTCACCACAGAGGTGGCAGTGCGGCACCGTGCAGGGTCCTCTTGTCTAGAGACCTCCCACGATGAAGAAAGGAGGGTCAGTGCAGAATGAAGAAAATCAAACAAAAAAAAAAAAAGATATATCTAACCCACAGGGGGCATGCATCGGTGTCTAGCTGGACGCGTGCGACACAGCCTTGGTGCCCTCTGCCATTGCGTGCTTCGCCAGGTCCGCAGGGAGCACGAGACGCACTGCTGTCTGCAGCTCGCGTGCACCCAGTGTGCGCTTCTTGTTGACGCGGACAAGCGTGGCAGCCTCGTTTGCAATGCGCTCAAAGACGTCGTTCACGAAGGAGTTCACAATCTTCATTGTCCGGCTGGACATCGACATCTGCTTATTGATCGACTTGAGGGAGCGGTTGATGTACACAGACCACGAGCGCTTGGGCTTGCGGTGTGACTTCTTCATGCTCTTGCTGCGCTTTGCAGGGGTGCTCTTGGGGGTGGCCATTGGTTGCTTCTTGTCGCTTGAGTGCTTGTAAAGATCTAGTTCAACAGCAAGCGAAGTCAGCGCAAAAACAAAAAAAAGGAGAGAAAGCAAGGGCCATGTGTATATGTGCAAAGAGAGAGGTCCTGGAGTAGCATCACCAAAGACAACAACAGTGGCAGTTGAAAACACACACACACACAGACACATATTCAGTTTGGATCTATGTTCCGCAGGTCACCACAGAGGTGGCAGTGCGGCACCGTGCAGGGTCCTCTTGTCTAGAGACCTCCCACGATGAAGAAAGGAGGGTCAGTGCAGAATGAAGAAAATCAAACAAAAAAAAAAAGATATATCTAACCCACAGGGGCATGCATCGGTGTCTAGCTGGACGCGTGCGACACAGCCTTGGTGCCCTCTGCCATTGCGTGCTTCGCCAGGTCCGCAGGGAGCACGAGACGCACTGCTGTCTGCAGCTCGCGTGCACCCAGTGTGCGCTTCTTGTTGACGCGGACAAGCGTGGCAGCCTCGTTTGCAATGCGCTCAAAGACGTCGTTCACGAAGGAGTTCACAATCTTCATTGTCCGGCTGGACATCGACATCTGCTTATTGATCGACTTGAGGGAGCGGTTGATGTACACAGACCACGAGCGCTTGGGCTTGCGGTGTGACTTCTTCATGCTCTTGCTGCGCTTTGCAGGGGTGCTCTTGGGGGTGGCCATTGGTTGCTTCTTGTCGCTTGAGTGCTTGTAAAGATCTAGTTCAACAGCAAGCGAAGTCAGCGCAAAAACAAAAAAAAAAGGAGAGAAAGCAAGGGCCACGTGTGATATATACAGAATTTTTTTTTCTTTTGGAGTTCTCATAACAAATATGGATACATGTTTTATTCTTTTTGTACTTCCCCATGGTGAATTTTTTTAAAGCTTTTTATGTCTTTCGGTCTGTTAGGACGCGTGTGATTGATCCAACTCCTGCTAGAGAATATAATTTTGCATGCCAACGAAAATAGGTAGAACTAGATTTACTATCATGCTCGAGGCAGCGGTAGAGTACTTTCATTAACGTATCCTGTTGTTGGCTATTTAGAGCGGTAAGCTCCTGTTCAATGGCGGCGTCTGATCCACCAAGCGTTACAAGCTCAGAAGCGATGTTACGTACGTATGGGAAAGTGAGGTTGGGAAATGGGACGGTCGTGACCTTGTCTAGAAGCGGTGCTATGCGTGACATACCTTTTAGGAGAATATTTTTCTAGTAAGCAAAGGAAGAACAAGGGTCACTTATTTGTAGCAACAGGTAGATCTTCGCGTCTAACTGTGTACTATAATTTGGATTCGATATGAAATTTACTGTTCTCTTTTGGCGAGTCCTCACCAAATGTGAAATCCTAGAAGATGTCGCTGTTTGAAGGTAAGGGTGGGTGAGCAAAAGAGGTAGATAGGTAGATAGGGAAAGAGAGTGATGAAAGTTGAAAAGGTGTTACTTATCTTTAAGCTGTTCATTGAGATGATATTATGGTTCTTTTTTATTTTTTAATTGGTTGGAATTGGCACATATGGAAATAGTTTTTCTACTACTTTTGTTATATTTGGTACCTTCCCTTTCATCCCCTACTGAGAGTTTTTTTTTTCACCTTTATTGGAACAAAAAAATAGCAGAAAACCATTTACCCTCCACTGCATCAATTTAAAAAAATCTAGAGAGAGGGCAATTACTTCCATAAAAACGTGACCAGTTTTTTGTTATCTTTTTTTTTTTCCTCATATCATTTTGTTCATGCTATATTTTCTCACGCTACTGCTTCTGGGAAAGCAATGTTTTTCATTTCTTGCCTATTGGCAAAAGGGTAATAAAGAAATAAGCTGTAATGCCCTCTTGGGGCTACAACTTCTATTAGGTATTGGTAAATATACTCATGCCAGTAGTAGTAGTAGATGCACTTCCGAAGATGCATTTGCGCATCTATCCTGCTTTCCCATGAAGTAGTTGTCACCTCAATACAACGTTGTTTTCGTTTCATATTCCCATTTTTACTCTTGAAGAATTCAAAAAAAAAAAATGATATCATCTCTTGTCACTATTCACACTGCTTTAAGGTTTTTTCTTTCCCGTTGTCTGTTTTTCTTTCTTCCTTCTTACTGTTTTTGCTTCATGGATTTGTTACTCCCGTTCGTTACTTCTTTTTTCCCCGCTGCTGCGTTGGCCCCGAGCACTTTCCGTCGCTGACCCAGCATGTAAGAGTACAAGGTATAGCTTCCGATTGGGTAAAGACCAAGGAGAATGAACCATACTGTATGGTAGTATGAGAAGGTAAAGTTGTATCGGTTAGGCATCTCCACCGTCCACGGCTTATTTTCTTTTATGTATGGTAGTGCCTTATAAAAGCATCCAATCTCTCCGCTGATACCAATTGGGTAAAGCACAGTAAAGGCGGAGTACCGCAGCCATGTGAGTGGTTGGCACTTTACATTCAGAAGATTTAAACCGTAGTATGAGTAGCGAATAAGCTCCGAAAAGGACCATGCTGTGACCATCTGGGTGAAAAAAGGACTCTCACGTGCGGCGGTTGGGCCAATCTCCAGTGTTCCGAATACAACGAGAACCCGCGATAATACCTGTAGGAATGTTGTAGCCACGGAACTGTTCACCAGACCAAGCATTGCGTGTAGTACCTCCATAACGGCACCACTCTGGAAAATGATGAGGAGTTTGGCAATAAGCGGATACACCTCCTTCACATCTCCACCAGATAACAGATGTTTGAGCACCTTGGTGAGGATCACCGTCCATCCAGCCAACATTGAACCATTGTAGGCCAGCAGGTATGCCTTCTTTAACATGTTATGTATTTTATTTAGAATAAAGGAAAATAATATGGAAACCACTAAAACAATGAATTATTTAGTTATAGTGTGAATAAAACGAGATAATAATGTGAGAAAGGGAAATGGGGAGAAAAAAAGAGAGAAAGTCAAGGCAGAACAAAACAGAAAATGGTATAATATTACTATTATCAAGTCTAATACAAGACGTAAGAAAAGAATATTCCTTTTTCATTTATTTATTTCATTTTTACGTTAGTAGCAATAGAAAAAAAACAAATAATGATCCCTCACCGTCTTCGCTTCTTGGGACCACCGCCTACTCCCATATCACTAACAAGTCTTTGCCAGTCATTTGCGTTCTGTGCTGCCACATCAGCCTCTAGCTGACGCTTCGCCTGTGTACGCATCCGTTTACGTTCCAAGTTTTCAGCACGACGTTTTGCACGCTCTTCTGGTGTTAGTGTCAGCCTCTTACGCAATTGTTCGTAAAAACGACCCACACGTACATGAGACAACGGTACTTCTTTTACAACAACTTGAGTCGAACCATCAATGGCATTATTACCTGCAGTACCCTCATCTGCGCCATTCACCACATTGTCAAAAGCTACAATAACAGTGTTATCCAAAGTAAGGCGTTCCACCTTTGCTGAACGGAACTTCCCCGTAGAAGGATCAATCGCATGACAAGCAACACCAGATCGCAGAGAACCCTCACCCTCTGCTGTTTGCGGCTGCCAAACACGGAGTTGCTCACTGCATACTACTTCTTCTATATTGTAACCTAATATCCACGCTCTGTAACGAATTCGCTCTAGTGGAGTTTCAGGTTTTATAACTTCTGTAATGACACAACTGTACCATGCCAGTTCATCAAAATGCACCTCATAAGGTGCGATTCCCTCGTAAAAAATAACCTGAATAGAATCAGAATCTACGTTTTTCGTCAGTCCTGGTGTCTCTTCAATTACTTCAAGGGCGTTGAGAGATGTAACAGTAGCACGCAGCTCATTTCTAATTTCCTCTATAAGTGCATCTACTTCATCATCAGTTTGGTTGCTTTGCTGAAGCTCCAGCGCTTCTTCCAGGTTGGCTTGTAGACCCCTGTACTCTTCCAGCAGCTGCTCATGTTCCTGCATTAATCAACCCCACTTTATTCCTCCTCCCCAGACAGATACAAATTACTAGAACAAGGAAAATAATAATAATAATAATAATAATAATAATAATAATAATAATAATAACAGAATGGATAGATAGATAGAAAGAGAAAGAAAAGAAGAAAGAAAGAAGGAAACAATAGAATACCAAAAAAGAAAAATAAAGGAAAGACAACATCTTGTGATGCACGCAAAAATCATTTAAACTAACGTGAAAATCAATTCATTCTTTACATGGTGCAAGTTTTCCCTCGCTAATGCTCATCATCATATGCTGGATCTTCCTCATCCATACCATCGTCAGCGTCATCTTCATGAGCAGAAACAACGCCATCATCCCCGTCCTTCATCCCTCCTCCACCCGCGTCTTCAACTTCACCTTCGGCTTCTTCTTCATCTTCCTCCCCTCGTCCTTCCAACGCAGCCTGTCGCTCACGTTCCCGCTTCTTATTCTCAAGAGACTCCAGCAACTTAAGCCTCTTCTTTTCCTCATTCTGCAGACGTTGTTGGCGTACCGCAACCACCTTTTCCAGTATTCTCGCCGTCTCAAAAGACTTATTACACTGACAAATAAAATCGGCAGTAACCTTTGGAAACTCAGGAACCTCCTGTAGTACATCGACACCACTTTTAATAAGAAACTCCACTGCATGGTGTGATCGACCAAGAACGGCCCAGTGAAGCGGAGCTGCCATATACTGACTACGTCGGCTCACTTTAAACTGCTGCTGAAGACCACCGACCTTTTCTCGCTCCTCCACACGAAAGAGAAAGCCATACTGCTCACCCGTTTCAAGGGTGTGGAGCAAGCCCGGAGTGGTAAGCAGAGCTGCTATCATTTCCCGTCGTTTTTCTAGTTTTTCTAAACGTCGAAGAAAAAGACGCTCTTCTTCCATTTCATCTTCATCTTCAGCGGCGAGATCCTGTTCCTCTTCCTCCTCCTCATCGCCGCCTTGAATAGAAGCATGTACAATTTGCTTGATGCGCTCTACATCATCGTAGAATGCCGCAGTGCAAATATCGCGTGAACGCATTAATCCTATATTTGCGTAGAAAATAAGTATATTTGTGTATCCGTATGTGTGTCCTCTTTCTACACACTATATTTGATAACTCAAAAAATAATGAACCACGTACATGCGAGCATTTGCGTTTGTGATTAAACAGGAGGAAAAAAGAGACATATACACAAACACATATATATTTATATTTATACCATTAGGGGAAAAATAATAATACGAGAGGAAGAAAAAAAAAAGAAATACAAATTGATAAACATCAGTTATTTTTGCTATGCTGGTGGTGCACGTCGCGCCATTAATACTCTTTGCATAGCCTCACGTGATGCAAGATTTCCCGCTAGCTCCATTCTTTCTGCCATCATCATTTGATATTGTGGATTGTCCTCAAGGGACAAAGAATCACTATGATTAGTCACTGTTGAATATTGCGATAGTACGGCGAACTTGAAAATTAACCCGCCAAAAAGCAGCGCACAACAGATATATGCATTTCGCTTTGCGCCATGAAAACCCACTGCCTCCTCGTACACAGTGAAAGGTTTGTAGTACGCACGGGGCATTATGGAAGAGAAAATTCTCTTCCTCCTATTATTATCGAATGAAAAAGATAAAGGGATAACCAAAAAAAAAAAAAAAACATCTTATTCGAAAATACATAATTCTGTATGTATGCATGCATACGTACATAAAATATATATAATATATAGGGGAATCCTTCTGTCGACCCATTTATTGAATAAAACATACAAAAAAAAGTCACACATTGAAGCCAAAAACACATGCAAAGGAAAGGTAAGGAGTATAACAATGTACATTAGGATAATACTCCAAATGTATGATAAAGATGGTAGACATCTTTTGTGATGGTATTCACAACGCCATGAAAAATAATTTCCTTTTTTTTATTTTTTCTTTATACGTCTCCCACCTTTTCTTCGTCTTTTTTTTTTATTTTGAGAGAACACGTATATTTTCACATGGTACGCTACTTGCAAATCAAATACTGAATAAGGATCATGGTATTTTCAACCCCTGAAAAGTAGAAAAGGAAAAAAAAAACAGGAATATAAATATATCAACGTAGGCTACGTCATGACCTACATTCATTCTTCTCACGATCGCTCTCCATAACATCGTGTTGTGTGGGATCGTAGTAACACTTAGTCTTGCTAAAGCGTCTTTCTGCTGTCATGACTCCCAACTCAACCTCAAATGGTACACCATCAGAGTGTCGAAACACAAATGGTGTGCTTTTACCAGGAACACAGTACATACGAACGAGCTCTCGCACATGTTCCATTCCATTCACGTCCACACCATTAATCTTTATCAATTCATCATCAATGTGAATACCCACATTGTCGGCGGGACCATCCCGGAAGATACCGTCAACAACCAGAACACCGTCCGTGACGTTATCCACAAGTGAAAAACCAAGAAAAGGCGCAGCTGACGCAAGTTCCATTCTTTCATTAACTTCATTCTCTTCATTCTCTTTCTCAACTGTCTCTCCATTTTTGTTCAAATCCCTTCTTCGCATAGATTTCACTGGACTCTTTTGTTTTTGTTGCTTTTCCTTATTATCAGCTGGAATAGTATGAGCGACCTCGCGTCTTACGTCTTTATTGGGTCGGTCAGTGCTTTTTTCATTCCCTTTCCCTGTTACAGTGACACGCGGATGCAATGGTACGGCACTTTCACTGCGACGTTTCATCACTCGTCTCCAAATACGAAGAAGAAGCCAAATGACAAACACCACCAGACCCCAGCCAAATACTCGAGTCACCTCTTTAGAAGACATTTCCTGCAGATAGAGAGCGAATAAAACTTATACCTCAATATTAGTTGCTTATATCCCTCCTCACACTTGCGTGACAAGAAACCAGAGACTCTTGTGTTCTTTAGGTAGAAACCAAATAAATAAAAAACTAATAGAATAATTAAGGCATTTAAAGCAGAGTATCAATAAAAAGAAGGTCCACATAAGATCAAAAAAAAAACATATATGGTGCGTCAAGGATCACAACCACAGCAACATATATATATATATATATATATATATAAACAAATACGAACGAATAGAAATGTCACTGCGAAACAGAGAAATTCGTCAAAAACAACAACAAAAAAAAGGAAGGACTAAAAACAAAAAAGAAACTCAAGATTTCTCGGGGGTTTTTACCACTTGATCAGTTCGCCACTGTCGTTGGTAGCGTGTGTGAGAATCAAGATCGAAAAAATAAGGTTCATCTTTAAAACGTGATTCTGCTGTCATGATCCAAAGAGATACGTTGTACATTGTTCCATCAGATCGTTTAAGTGTCATATCTGTTAACTCAGCCACACGACAATATTTTGAAACAGCCCGTCTAGCCTCATTAATGGATGTAACACGCATACCTTCGATTTCCAAAAGAATATCCCCAATGCGTATTCCCGCTTGATACGCGGGACCATTCTCATAAAGACCACCTACCTTTAAGAACGACTCACCACGAAATTCTGCTAATGAAAAGCCAATAAAAGGCACAGGTGTGGCTACATTGGGAGGCGGTTTTGCCATTTTCAGCATTCTCCACTTGTATTCATTATTGTACCACTTAGAAGCCGACAACATTCGTTCTTCCACCTCCGTCGTCTCGTCCATCATTTTTAAAATCAGGCGCTGTTCTGTAAACTTAGCGAATATGGAATCGCGGTCAGATTCCTCTTCATCAATAAGAACATCACGTGCAATTTCTTCCTCTGATTCAAATTGCATTATTTTGCGACAAAAACGACGTGATACAGAAAAATACCAATCAACCTTTCTTTGTGCTTCTAGACGAAGCATTGATTGTCTTTCACCAGCAACTATGCGCGCTCTTTCGATGCACTCCACCTTTATCACATCAACCACCATTCGAGGATTATTAGCATCTTCGCTTTTAACAACCAGATTATCAGACAAAGGTGTTTCATTGCTCGTTAAAGTGTCAGCCATCTCAACATCACGCAAGGCTATGCCCTCAACATCATACCACGCTGCCTCCTCGACATCACACCTTGCTATCCCTTCAGCATCGTCCACCTCAAGCCTAGCTGATTCTTCAGCCTCCATCAACTCAGAAAAAGCTCTCTGTTCAGCCGCATATATGCCCAAAACATTATTCCAAGTAATACATTGTACAAGCTCAGCAGCTTCTTCAGCCCTCTCCACTTCCAGTCGGGCAACTTCTTCAGCTCTATCCATCGCATGCCTGGAAAACCCGTCGATGTCGTGCAATTCAGACATCTCCCGCCCAAGAACTACCCTTTTGCCCAGAGTATTTATTGTTCCATCGTTCACTTGGGTATCTGAGATGATATTTTCTGGTAGTGTTCCATCTGTAAGCAGACTCTCACGTTGTTGATCCTGAAGGAGATGATCTGTGTATAAGAGAGCGCTTGGAAATGAGTCTGAGGAACCTTTCTTCAGGATTCCTTTTTGCACAGGGTGTTCTTCCGCTAAAACACGTATTTCACTCTGATCACAGGGGATTTCCACAGTCGCAGGAGAAGCTTGAACAAGATGTGTGGATGCATCGTTACCATTATAGGGTGGCTTAATATGAACTAATGTGGTATTTGATAATGAATCTCTTTGCTTTTTGAGTATGCTACGTGGCAATGCTTGATGTTGGTGGTTGTCATTTATCTCTGTTACCTTTTTTTGTTTTCCTAGTTTGAGGCGTGCAGAATAAATATACAGTAAAACCAAACATATAGCCAAAGGGACCAAAACGATAAATATTATTATGAGGTGGACTCCGATATTTTTAACGACGCATGAAGAAGTGGTACCAAGTAACTCATAAGAGCATAGTGTGGTACAATCGAATGAACTCCAGCATAGTTCAGAGAAAAAAATATTTTTCCCTTTGCTATCAGATGTCAAGTTAAAGCGCACCAAAGCAATATTTTCAAAGATAATGCTTCCCTTACTTCCCCCAAGAGTTTGGTTTATACCGTTAATGGTGGCGTCTAACACACAATTTCCTTTATCAGCCTCACAAAGACCTTTGTGATAAACTATGTTGTATGTTATGTCCATCCATTTGCCACGAGAAGTTGCCCTTCCCCAATGGAGGTTTGAATCAATGTGGCATCTTTGAGAAGTATCAATTGCCTCGCTTTTACTGGGATACAAAGCAAATATCCACAAGAGTGCCAAGAGAAAATGAGCACCAAGCCCTAACATTATATGTTCCCAAATACTCTAATACTAGTGATACTTTGTAATATATAATATATATATATATATATATATATTATATATATAATGGATTTTATCACCCCCTATTACTCACGCTTACTCGTTCTGCTTGCGTATTACCACATCATCCGATAATGAAAGAAATAATATCATACACATATTATAGGAGAGAGGAGAACAAAGGAAAAAAGAAAGAACAAGATCTAGGGGTGATTTGCAAAAGGCAAAACTCTCTAAAACTGTTGCCAGTAAGAAAAATAAACGGTCGTATAACTCCACAGAATTAAAGAAAGAGAAGTAAAGGCCAAAAAAAAAAAGAATGCAAAACCTCTTGATTTCGCTTGCTGCATCCAGTATCCTTTTAACTCCCTGTATTTATTTTCTCCCACATTTCCGCTCCAGCAACGCTTCCAAAAATACAAGTCATAGAAAAAAAAAAGAAAAATAGTAAGAAAATCGGTGTTTTTTTTTTTTTTTTTGATCGTAGATAATCCATTCTTTTCGAGTTCATACCATTGGAGAAAATGGTTACGCCTATAATAGCAGTGGGAACGGTAGGAACTCATAACAACACACCTTACCATTTAAGACTGTGAACACCACCATTGTTTAATGTTGTCTCAAACTCCTTCTGGCGGTCGTGAAAAACACAGCTCCAGAGCGATGCACCAACGCTCTTCTCCAGTTCTCTAAAGGCATTCAAAGAAAAGCAAAGTCGTTCCTTATTTTCCTCGTTAGAATGGCCAACGGCATGTAATTTCTCTGAGTTTATTTTGAAATTCCTTTCGTGAATTTGTGAAAATAAATAATTTCCAAAAGCATCTCTCACATTAGAAATTGTCTCTGTAGTGGAAGCCACATCCTTGCGTCTTACTTGACCACCTCCATTAAGACAACCGTCAGGGCACGCCATTAGTTCAATAAAAGTGTATGGTGCAACAGAAGCTAATTTACGTTTCATTCCACGTACGATATTCTGTATGTTTTGGAACCCGTATGCGACGCAATAAACCTCACCAGAGTTACAAGAACTTGTAGCTAGATGGTAATTGGAGTTCCTCTTCATCTCGTAGTGAATATCATCCGGTACAAGTTCAGTGTGGTGCAGCTCACGTGATGCGTAGTACATTGCAAAACGGTGATATCCCCCACTTCCCTCCATGGCCGCTGCAATTTTTCGATTAGACTCCTGTAATGGCGGCATAGTGAATGACTCGAAATCCGAGTCCAGCTGGTTATCCCAAGGTAATGATGGATCTATTTCCAGCATCCAATCAAGCACTTCTTGTGTGCTAAGAACAAAGTCTGTATAGCGTTCACCACTTTCAGAAAACGCATCTCGTGCCGCCTCCAGTTTTCTATCAAAGCAGGGTTGTACAGAGATGTGGCATAAATGTGGGTTGTGTGACTTTGCATAGCAACCCGCGATTCCCTGCGGTGACATTACCGAACAGAGAAGTGGGAGGATTGCAGCGCCTTGTTTCTCGCAATAGCAAACCCACCCAGGGCACGCAGAAACTATCATTGGAAGTCTATCTTTCTCCTCTCGCATTCGACGACAATACTCTTCAGCAGTCTTTTCAACAGAGACGAGTTGTGCCCAACGAAGGTCAATAACGTATTGTACCTGTAAGACAGTACGAAAGAAACCACTTAAAATATGAAAAACCTTGTACGTTTCAATCTTTAAAAAAGCAGCAATAGACGAAGCTGATTGATCACTAATGGAAACTAAAAAAGGTCGACTAACATCAGCGGTACGAGCTTTTAAAATTTCTTCTCGGCTTTGCGAACTCACAAGAATAGCTTCTGCCGTTGTTACACATCCACTACATGCCAAACAATCCTGAAGAGTTATCTTCACCACTTCATTAGAAGAGCTGTATCGACGAACACTGCCGTCTCCGCTTTGCTGTAGTGTTGTTGGAAGGGTACAAGCCTCTGATGGGGCAATGTAGTCCATCCCTGCCAACATAAGGGATGCAGAAAAGTCATTGGCTGACATTTTCTGTGTTACACAATCGAACACAACAGCAACAATAAAATGGAAGAATAAAAGAAAAAGACAGAGAAAAAAAAACATGATGGTAAAAAACTAAAAAAAACAAAGAAAGAGACAACAACTCCGAAAGGTCTTTAGAGAAAATCCACTTCTTTCAAAGACCATCACAGAGGGCAAAGCGGTTGGAAAAAATCAGAGGAAGAAAGATTGAGAGGTAACAGAAGAAGAAAAAAGACGAGAAACAGACAGTCGAGCACATCACTCACATGCGAAACCCAAAGCCCACTAACATACACACAATACAAATTAAAAGGTAAAATAAAAAGGAGTTACATTGCTACAAAAAATCAAAAAATCACAAGGAGCAGCAATACAAAAGAAAAAAACATATGCGCACAACCCATCATCCGTGATATTCAGTTTGCAAAAGAGTATAATCAGAGTTGTCAATACCAATCCTACACCTCTGTTCCCTGAAAATGAAAACAAGGGATGGAAAATAGTGCTTTTTTTTCTCTCTCTCTTCCCCACTCTTCACCTTTCGGTTACACACACGCATAGACACATATAGTCGCAGACACGTATATATATATATGGGTTCAAAACTTCTTGTACTTTTCCTTGTCACAAAACACCAGTGGGAGATACAGGGCAGAAAAATACAAAGAAAAGAAAGAGACGCAATGTAGCTAATAGGAAAATTCTCAGAATAAATAATAAAACACAGAAGAAAAAAGAATCTCCCAACCTACAACGACTCCCCTAATAACCATCATACATACACCCACATTCACACGTACACAAACACAAACACAAGTAGACTCTAGCACGAAAAAAAAAGAGGAGCAACGTAATACTCAACCGTTTTCTCCGCTGCCTCCTAGAATGAAACAATGCAGCAACAAAACAAAAAGGAAAAACAGCAGGTAACGAAATAAAATAACACCAGGTGCTGAGAAAAAAAAAAAAAACGAAAACGGCGGAAGAAAGAAACAAAAGAAAAACAGAAAAGAAGAATAAAATAACGAGAGCTAGCGGATACTCGCACTTGATCATAAAAAAAAAAAACATCGGCAAAAGATAGAGAAAAAAGTAGACAATATAAAAACGCCACTCTCTATATTCTTATTCTTCTTTTCTTCAGATTTTCGCATGCCATTATCTTCTAAAAACTCACACCGTACCTCTAACTGCGTTCTTTATGGCTTCAACAAGATGGGTACCTTTTCGCATTGCAGCTAAATACAGTTACTAGGGGGATTTCCCTCACCCTTACCGTGTTCATGGGTGTCATTCAGGTGCATTGATCGGAGATGGTTTTCGTAATCCTCCAACCGCTGAATAAAGGACAAATTAAGGGATATACAGGGACGCTTCCTATACACGTTTTCAAAGGCAGTTCGAAATGATTGACCTTCGGAAGCCATCATGTATGCAATAACGATGGCCGCACTACGAGATATTCCTCGACGACAGTGAACCAAAACTCTACCATTATGAGTCGCATTGCGAATAAACTCAAAAGCCTCATCAAAGTGTTGTTCTAACTCCTCATTAAGACTATCACTAAGAGGTATACATTTACTTTTAACAAAGTGTATGGACTCCATACGATGAAGCTCTTCCTTAGGTATCAACTCACGTGCGACATTTAATACGTGAGTAATGCGGTGTTGACGAAGCAACTCTTCATTCGCAGCATCACGCCACGATCCAATAGAAACCATCTCATTAATGTCAGTCATAGGGTAACACTGAGCCGCATTGCATACCTCATCATCTTCATTTTCCATACACACCTCTGAGTGCCGTTGTACAAGCTCCAAATTAAATGCTGGAAGACGATTCTTGGCCATCTTCTCTCGGCAACGTGACATTATCCAGCACAGATACAGCGTCAAATAATAAATAGATAATAAACGAAAAAAAAACCTACAAAAGACAACGTAACCTGAGTCTGTATTCTCTGATGTTCTTCTTTATTTTTTTCTATCCAATTTAAAGCTCAACCTTGATAAAAGAAGGAGATAAAGCACGTCAAAGTAAAAAAATCTACCTTGATTAGCCCTTTCGTCGTGTACCCGCTGGTATCTTAATTGTTTCCTTTTTTTTTCGCTCGTCACAGTGTTTTTTTTTTTTTTTCACCTTGGAATAATATTTTTTCAGAAAGGTACAAACAAGGATTTAAAAAACCACGACACCGATGGCTTATATATATATATATATATATATACCAACGGGCAATAAGGGATTGAATCTATCCTATTGATGAAATATAAGTATATACACCCCCGTATGTGGGCGTTGGTGGGGGTCCAATATACTAGAATGGATGACAATTAGCCTACCTTGGTTGTATGAAGAGCAATGAGTGGTAAGGGTCGGTCTCCCTGAATTTTTTTTTTTGCTTTCTCCTACTTTCCCTGTTGTTCCCTTACCTTTACTTCCCACAATCTCCTATGATACTACACAATCCCTACGTGTCAGCACTCTCAAACCAAAATACTTTCCAGCCAGACACACCACCCCCACAGCGCACACAAAGAAAAAAAAAGCAACGAAAAAAAAAAAACTTTCCTTTAGAAGTTGTGTTTTCTGTTCCACCCTACTACCTGGTGTGCGTTCTACAGTGTAAAAAAAAAGAAAAAGAAAGAAAGAAAGAAAGAAAGAGAGGGAACAACAAAAAAAAAAATAGAAAACAAATTAGAGGGAAAGAAAAACAGAAAGGAAAAAAAAAATAGAGAGCGGGATCGAGAGAGAAAGAAGAAACCCTTTTCAGTCAGTAGAGATCAATATTTTCATTAAAAGTGCAGAGTGACTCGCACTTCTTCTCTTCTTTTAACTGACATGCCCAAGAATAATAAAAACAACAACACCATAACGGCTTGGTATCACCCGAGAGGTATGGCAAGCCGCACTCCATCTGCAAAAAATTGCGTCCATTCATCAGTTAGGTTATTCTCTGCATTCACCCTAGACCCATCCTCATTTTTTTGGTCACATTCAAACGAAAGAGCAGCTGCGTTTAGAAGTTGCTTCTCCACTTCTGCAAGCCGTTGTGTACGTCTTTCAGCAACATTGTATGCCGATACTCCTTTTATTACTATTGATGCTGGTGTTGCTGGTAATGTCACTCCCCTGATAGCACCGCAGTGTTCACACTGTGGAATTTGCATTGTTCGGCTGTATTCCCCACAGCTACAACATCGCCACGGTGCGTACGGTAATGCGGTAGAGTCCACGGACCTCCGCACTCCGCAGTCGTGACGTTGACAAACATCATTCCAGCTGCTATTTAGGGTTAAACAAGTCACACAACGCCAGGCATGTACCTCCGTTTCAGGAATAGCAGGATGAAGGGAAAGACAATGATGGCAATTAAATCCACGCACCGCCCGCTCACCGCACTTCTTACACGACCACGTGGCATGTCTGTCAAACAAGACTGGATCAAGGCGAATAGTCCCGCAACTTCCGCAGTTCTCTGTAACCGTCAGTGCTTCTGTTTCTTCTGTCGTCGTCGCCTTCATTGTTATTAGTGCACCATCGCTGTCACGTATGTGCTGTCGGCTGCCACACGAGTGACACCGCCACGGCCAGTCGGGCTGCAGCGCCAAAAACTGACGAAGAACCGTCAACGACTGAAAGCACTGTGCACACACAGTTCCAGTATTAGTAATAGTATGAACATCCCCAGTAAAACTAGAACTACTGTTAGTCATAGTCCTATTTGTAGTAGTTTCAGTACTGGTGAGGGCGTGGCAGAGTGGACAGCGCAGGAGTCGACGTTGCCACGCTGCAGTCTCACGCGGGTGTGGTTCACCGCACGACGAACAAGAAGAAGAACTGCCAGAGCAATCTTCTGCTATTGACCCCCGCGGGGAAAGTGTACAGGGCTGTTTGCAGGTAAGACACTGACAGCACGCGTGTTGACGCCTCACACTGCATGCGTAGCACCAGCGTCTAAAAGGAGAGTTAATCTCTCCACACCCACATTGCCAATTGAAATAACTTACCGACCAACCATTACCAACGTTACCACAATCAACGCACTTCTGCACCGGTTCTGTACCATCACAAACAAAAGGTGAGTAAGATGAACATAAGTTACAATACCAAATTAGAGAATTTGTTTGACTCTTCTTTGACGGATCAATTAGTTCCTCATGTATGACATGTGCTTGGGGATTAGGATGAGGATGACGGCATCTTAAACAAATATCAACGTAATCGCCAGACGAAGAAATCCATGAACAATTTGGACAAATCCATTGGTGTTCTACTAAATCCCGTGAGACACATCCAATACAAGAAAGACTTTTTAGACGTACATGGTTCATGTATTGACATCCACATTGCCAATATTCCCCTGTCTTCTCACTTAAGCTCTTCTGTTTCAGCAGTACCAGTTCCTTTCTTGATGGAATATCCTGCATAGTCAAACGTAGTGGCCATCCAACAAATGTTACCCACCTTGACAATTCACTAGTATAACGATGTAATGATGAAGTTGATTGTATAACTTCTTCAAGTATCCTTTTTATACGAGGACCTAAATTCAGAACTCCATAACGAGCAGCAAACCGGTGAAAGCTATGGTTTTTTACAGCATTGTACATTTCAGTACCGATGTTTTTGCGTGAACTAAGAAGAATTTCCAATTCTTCAAAATCAAAGTAATCGTGAGAATATTTTCTCTCAGTTTTAGCCTCACCACAGAGAAATATCTCTGTTACAACAGCCAAAGTGCAAATATCTAAAAGTCCACGTATAGGACCAAAATGTAGACGTTTGCATTTGGCCAACATACTATCGACCCCGGTATCACGGAGAATTCGTAAAACATCATATGCAAGAAGGGAATTATTTCCAGTTTTTAACTTTTTACTCCCATTTCCATACTGGGTATAAAATACACGCATTACAGCTAAAATGGCTTCTCGAAAGCGTTCACCTTCTGCGTTATCATTTTTAGCAAAAACGCAGACGTTCATAAAGAGTGTAGCAGGTCGAGTTACCACTACATCTACTCCACTTCCTTGCCATTTTTGTTGGCGAAATAATCTTGAAAACGCAAACATCGCATACGCAAGCGTTGAGGACCACCTTTCATCACGTTCTATTCCAGATTCACGGCGACCTGGTATAGTTATATAATACTCAAAGACCTCTGCATCATTAAGTAATGCGGTACCATAAATTGGCATAACAAGTTCTTCACCATCAACTATAGCACGAAAAAGTTCTGCGTATTGTAAAAGACGATATCGTTCTACGTAAAACTTGCGTAGTTTACGTACAAATACAGGAGGCATACGAGTTATAACGATAGTTTCATCTAATAAGGGTAAAACCCTTTGTAGACGTACAACATCGCTATAATAGTCTTGTATAATAGATAAAAGTTCTCTATGACCCTCATCAAAAAAACTAACATCTGCAAAAACAGCATTAGCAGAGAGTGCAAAGAGTACTTGATGCCAGTAGTGCAATAACTCACTTGGTTCAGTTGGTTTTCCCTGTTCAATAGTTGCCCTCCAAGCAAAGGGAGGGAGAGAGCGTAACGCTGAAATATTACTCTCCTCCACTAACCCTGTAGACTCCAGAGTGTCGCCCCATAACCATGATAAATAATCACGATGCACAGATGGTACAAGAAATCGTACAACCTCTTTTCGTACACGGTCTTTATTTAATAATCCACGTCGGTGTAACAACTGCAGAAGAGGCACAAGGAGAGGACGATTGGCGTTGTTTAAAAGTGCCTCGGGTGACTGCTGCACAAGCTCTGCACTTGTTGTGAGCGCAGTTCGGGAAAGCACATCATCGTGGCAGTCAGCGTGCATAATGAGACCCACATCGTCTCCAGCGCCAGTCGCACAGTCAACACCTGCCCGCACGAAACGCCTCAAGAAGAAGGGGCGTTTTCTGGTTCCCAGCGGCTTTCTCAGCATGGGACCCCCTTCCTGAAAATAAGAAGAAATAAAAAAAGAAAAAAAAAAAGAAAAAGAAAGAAAGAAAATAAAGTTATATAAAGTAGAAAAAAAAAGAGGTAGTAGAAAAACCTGAAAAACAAAAGACAACAAATCAATAAAAAAAACCAACCTCTTCTGTAGCCATAGAAGAAGATTTAACTAGTTCAGCCTCTCCCTCTCTTCTCCACCTTTACTCCCACTTGATCTCGGAACCAACGATAAAGCAACGAAAAATAAATAAATAAATAATAATAATAATAATAATAATAATAATAATAATAATAATAATAATAATAATAATAATAATAGAGTGATCCTCCCCACCACCCCACCACCTTGACTAAAAGGTGGTTTAGGGGATATTTTACAACGATAATGACAATAATAATCTGCACTTGTATATGTATGCAAATCAGAAAAAATAAATATAAGAAATCACATGGAAGTTGAATAACTCTTTTTAAGTCCCATAATAGTTTCACCACGTTTCATATTCGGTTTGTCACGGAACTGCGGATGTGTAGTATGACGATGTTGCCCCATCTTAATATTGTTATCCCAAGATGTACCAGATGGTCAGTTCTGCACTATCGACGGGGTCGAAGGCGTTCCCACTGTATGATATCTGCCCCATTTGTTAGCAACAGCATCAGTATTATTAGCAGTAGAAGTAGAAGCAAGATTTCGCTTATGTTCTTCCCACGCGGCTAACCAAGCCTGCCTTGACTGTTTAGCACATATCTCTGGAGTTTCTACTCTTTGCCTGAAGTGCCGCTGCGGAACCTTTTCTCGGTGTGCATTTTCTCTTTCTTCTTTTTCTTCGTCTACTGAAGCATCCTCAATCATGGGTGGTTGTTCACTCAGAGGCTGATGGAAAACATCAGTGAGAATGTGTTGCATCGTCGGGACATAAATGTGAACAAGTTCTTTTTCGTATTCTGCCAATATACGACGTCTCTTGTCAATAGGTTGCTCATCCAATGCTGCTTTTAACATGCGTTGCTCCTGGCGACGATCCTCCAGCATCCGCAATTCTTGCAGTGAGAGCACTAAATCTTGAGCATTCCGTGCATACTGTAGAATACCATCAATACCATTTTCACCACGGGGAAGTATTCCACGTTCAAACAAATCATGATGATGTTTCTCGGCACGATTTTCACAACTTCGGAGAACATTACTTTCCACCTCGTAATGTTCTGCCCACGGTGGTGCTAAAGTAGTTTTCTTTCTCTTTGGGCCAGGTGTAGTTTCAGATAAAAAAAGGTTTCCATTATTTAAATGAGGATGTTCATCCTCATTGGCAGGTACAAGTGACACATTCCTAGACCAACCTCTAGGCCTAGGTGGAGCTTCAACAGGACGCCATACTTTATAACGCTCTTCATCAGGAATATCATCTGCTTCAGAGATATCATTGTTTTGCTCTCTTTGCTCTTGATGTTGATATTGAACATCTTTTTCAGCTAGTGTATCATCTTCATATTTTCCCTTTCCAAACCAAAAGAGTCCATACCCACTTACAGTATCACGCGTACACGAATTTGGTTTTGGTGCTCGACCACGAACAGCGAACTGCTCACGAAGGCGACTAACTCTATCCCGGAGACGGTGGGCAATATACTAAGCCTCATCGATTTCTCGACGTCGCTGTTCTACTAAAGTCTGTTTTTCCCCCCTTGTCAACTGATTGTCATCCTTTACTTAGGAGAGTTGCATATGCCGCAAGAGGTCAAACTCCATCCCGTTTGCAGAGTTCATGAGTTTGTTTTATTTTTTCTCTAAAATAAAGATGGTCGAATAAGAAAAAAAAAACCAGAGAGAATTCCTTAATTGGGAAATCTCCCGCAGGTGTTCCCGATTTGTTTTGTTTTGTTTTTTGGGGGTGCTTGTTTACTTTTAACACAAACCTTTCTTCCCTATGTGGGTAATTATCTTGGTTTTCTTCGCACAAGAATGAAATCACAACAAAACAAATCAGAAAAAGGAGTGCAGTAGCAACAAACCATTTGTTTAAATAGGAAAGGATGGAGTAAATACGGAGTATTTTCTATTTTGATAAATGAAATCAAGATAAAAAAAGTAAAAAAAAAAGGGGGTGAACAAATAAAAAAGAAAAGACATGACACCATCCCTCACTGGTGTTTTTTTTCTTTTTATTTTTTTTTTTTTGTTCTTTCACTCCTTCGCTTTTCGTCCTTCACGTTCTCAATCAGAATCATCCCACTCACTGCGCTCTGTTGGCTTCACATCAACTCGTTTATCGTACACGTAGTCAGGATCACCAGGTCGCACAATCTTTTCCATGAACTTTTCATTCATCTTTGCCTTGAACTCCTGTAATGTGACGTCATCAGCGTCGTTCAAATCCACATTATCCATTGCCGCATCTGGGTCTCGGTAAAGTAATCCAACATCAGCTTTATTTCCTTTAGGAGTGGAAGATGCAGCAGCAGTAGTAGTAGTAGTAGAAAAAGTTCTATTCTCTATTTCATTACTCTTCCCAGTTGTTTCACTCAATTTTGTGTCTGGGGCAGAGGTCCACTGATGATGTTCCTGATTATCATGATAATCAGAATGAAGAGAAGGCAATGCAACATCACTAGAGGATTTGTTCTTGCTCCCACCATCTATAGTTCCCTTCATAAGACTCTGTAGGCGGAGAAGGTAAGTACGAAATTGATCTTCGCTTAGCAAAGCACCATGTGTTCGTGCAAGTCGCTTCGCAAGTGGCGCCGTTGGAGAGTCCTCATGCAATATACCAACGAGATGAATATGCTGACATCGCAGTTTTCCACGCCCCAAATATAAAATATCTATCTGTGGTGGACGAGATCGCAACATAACACTCTTAAGAGATGGGGCACCATCAACAGAAGTATCACGCTGCCACCATTGTGATGGTGTCAGGGCATCAAGCAATGGTCGTTCTATGAGATCGCTAATAAGCTCATCTACAGTAAGAGATTCTTGGCCCAGCGACGCAAGTTCCTCTAGACGAGATTTAATGAAGCGAGACAATGTCTCACTTGGGATGGTTTTTGAAAGCATAGCAGCGCATGTTTGCAAGGCGTCCGCGTATTCTGATACTGAACAACCTGTCGGATAAAAGCTACGCGTTAGCTCTGCAGCCTCCTTAACAGATTCCTTATTGGATTCCCTCAGACTCTGGCGTAGTGCCTTATAGCGTTCAGACATTTCGCGAAACCACTGCGTGTTTTTCAAAAGCGAGGGTCGTGTGGCGATTTGCAGATCCTCGCCAGCGCACGCACATCGAGTACGTAGTGCTAGTTGGCGGAACGCTGTTTTTGGTAAATCCGTGTACTTTGCATAGAGATGGTACACAAGAACCCAAAGTTCAAGGCCTAAATCTTGAAGGGATGTCATTTGAGCCTTTTTCTAAATACCCTACCCACACAGAATCCTACCTACAATAAATTTAAGCAAAGAAAAGAAGAATGCAAAAATAAAAAAAATCGGACAAAAATGCAATTTAAAATTCCCTTTTTTTTCGTTTTCTTATTGCACCTTAATCAGATAGAGGAATGAAAACAGTAGGAGAGCCAACCAAAACCACAAATAACCGCAAAACGGAAATACCAAGCAGAGAGTGATGACAAATAAATGGAGGTAAATAGAGCTGTTACCTCACTTGACGCCGTTGTCGCTTTCTTCCCCGTCGTTCATATGTATTGTTCGCCGCCCCACGAATCACAGGAGGATCTAACCAAGAGAGCATCTTCAACCGTACTTGTTCCCGCTGGCGAACACCCTCATGGTGGCTTGCAGCCCGTCGGTTGGCATCAATACGAGCGAGTGTCATGGCAGTACTTGCGACGAGACGCGTTGCCTTTGGCCGCAGTTGTGGTGGGTGATTAACGACAAAATCGGAGTTACTGAGAAAACCTGTGGTACGAAGTGCGATGCCAGTGTTGGTGGCGCGTGTACTACCAAGTTTTGCGAGCTGCGCGGGGTCCATGCGTGCGAGTTGTGTGATTCCACCAGCAAGGGCAAATAACTGCGATGTGATGCCAGTACCAAGGAAGGCGCAGAGGTTCGGGCAAATAAGAGGCATAGAACGTTGGATGTACTCCAGAAAAGTCTGTTTTGCCGCTTCTAGTGTTTCAATCTCCTGACAGGCCTCCAGCACCCGGTGGAGTTCCGCCTCTGACAATTCCCGTCCTGCTGTGGTGGAGGCACAGGCAATCACCACGGCGGTGAGCTGCGATGGTGCCAGCTCGTCTAGTTGATCAATCACAACGGAAAGATCCATGTTGTTCTGGATAAGACGTACAACACGGGCGTAGAGAACGCCATCGGAGAAAAACATTGCTAACTCAGGGAATCGTTGATTATAGTGTGCCCGTAGATAGACGACCGCCTTGCTCTTTTCTACCTCTATACGCAGTACAAGTGAACTGGAATCAATAACAAACTGATATTCAGGATCTTCTGGCAAAATAGTGTTTTTAACCTCTTCTTGCTTACTGTAGTCACTTAACTTTTGCAACATCTGGCTCATATGTTCAGAACGCAAAAGAACAGTTACTTCTTTTACACTGTCGTATCGAAGTGCATCATTGTCAGATGTGATGGTCTTAGCTGCTGCCAACGTTTCGTCGGCATATGGATCTGCTACATCACCTCCGGTCTCACCCTGATCCTGCTGCTGTTGATCGCCAAACTCATCCCATCCCTCTTCGTTGTAGTCCATTATCGGGATCGACTCCAGAAAGAAGGGGAAACAAAGAAAACAAGAAAGAACGAAAAAAAAAAAAAAACACACACACACAAGTGAAGAATGGAGAAACAAATCTTAACCACTACAGGCAAAGTTGCAAAAAAAAAAAAGAGCCAAAAAGTGAATAAATAAAGAAAATACAAAAACTTGCAAGATAATTATACTTTCGAATAGGGATTTTTTTTTTTTTTTTGTTGTTTCCTTTATTATTATTTCTCGATTCATTAGAATATTCTTTTATTTTATTCTTCCTCTTAAGGAATAGTAGAAACAGAGGAAGCTTAATGGCATCAATAACCATCATCGCAGCTGTTCCATCCACTACTGAGTGAGGTCTCTCTATAGCTTTCTTCGTACCAAAGATCCCCTTGTCGTCTCTTATAATGTCTTTTATCATCATCATCATCATCATCATCATACTCACTGCACTCACTGCCAATAACAGAGGTATTACTCTCACTCGGCTCTTCTGGATACTCATTTCCTGAAAAATCTGCTGCATTGCTGTCATACTCATCATCCTTGCGATGATCAGGATAAACATATAACTCTCGTTCACAACCATTTTCTTCCTCAAGGAAGAAACAGTTTTGTCCATGGTCACGCAACATTTCGTAAATCAAAGCTTCATCCTCTGGACTAGTATCAAAATTACAACCCTCACCATCCCAAGGTTGTATTCCCATAGAAAGAATATAATCTGGGACTGTTTCATCCCATTGTCGTTTTCGTTTAACACGGTGACTCACATGTTTGTTTGCATATGCAAAGGTCTTTTTATCATTATTGATGGCAATGTCGTCGCATTCATCATTATCATTATCACTGTCATTGGGTCTCGTGACAACCAAGTCATCAAAACCAAACTCATCCTCTTCTCTCATTTCCACCTCCACATCCTCCTCCTTCTCCTCCTGTTTATCTTCATTGTCATCTACATGTCTGTTATCCAACACGTAGAGAGACCACGCCTTTGAATCCTTTAAAGCCGCCGCACTTCCAATAGCAACACCACTATTCTTCTGCGCAGACGCCGCCATATCCGTTAGCGACGATCCTGCAGCTGTACAGCAGTCCATCACCACACAACCTCGCAGATCCCACACACGCTCCACGGAGAGTACAGGCGTGGATGAAGACACGGCGGTCCTCTGCGTAGACGGCGCCTCCCGCCCACCGCCGCACGTGCCATCTCCCACTTTGCTGAGAAGACGAAACTGCAGTGTGCACGATTGCTGCGCTAACGCCGTGAGAGAGGGAGTGGACAGCACATCGTGAGACAGTGATCCCTTTTCACTACTACTACCACTACTCGTTCCATCGTCAAGACGAACTCTCAGTAACGGAGGGGCTACGTCCTTGTCGTCCCTGTTATCATCAAAACGTAATCTCTTTACACGCATGTACACACCTCGCGAACGTGGCTGTTGGCCACTGTCACACTCCATCCTCTGCCGTCCAGTATTCTCGGTTCTCCACATTATACTATGGGCATCACACAAAAACACACACTGCCACCAACGTTTGGGGAAAATAAGAGTAAGAATAAGCAGGATGGGACGAAAAGAAATTATTATTTTTTTCTCAAAGTACTAAGGATTAAAGTCGGCATACACACGTACACAGAGAGAGAGAGTGTGTGAGATTTTTTTTCTTCAACAACACGAAAAAAATTCCAAACCCCCGTTCAAGAAAAAGGATCCAATATTTATTATTATTATTATTATTATTATTATTATTATTATTATTATTATTATATGCTCGCCTTTGTTGGTTTTTCTTTTCTTTCGGTATGAAGACAGTTCACAAATTACTTATCCTTTTATAACTGGTTTCTTTTTCTTACTTCTTGTATCTAAGAATGCGCTTCATCAACTCCCTTAACATTTCGTCCACTAGATGAAGCATGAACAATGTCGTTCGGAGAATGAAAAAATCATTAAAAAAAAACGATAGTGTTTGTTTGTTTTTTCAAGCGGTTAAAATGATATCAGTAGCAAAGCTCATTTCTCCAAATGAGCAAGAATCAGCAGAAGAGAAAGCATCATGATTAAAATGAAATCCAGAAAAAAAAACTAGCCTGATACAAGCCTCAGTATATGTTTTATTGTTTTTTTTAACTTTTTTATTTGTTCCTTTCTTTTTTACCAGGTAACAGAAAGAAACATAAAAAAAATGTTTAATTTTATAAGGACTCGCAAGAACATCTCATCCCATCTGCCACAAAAGGTTCAGATGTCGCGTTCTCTTTTTCCACAGATCCTGTTGGTTTCTCTTCATAGTCAGAATCCCAATTAATAATGTATCTCTTTGAATCATTGCAGTACCGCACTACCAGAACATGACTCGGATTGCGACAATAAATAGTTCCGACCATTTCAAAAGGATAACAAGGATTGACATCACGAAAAGACATTTTATCATCACTTTTCTTCTTGTATTTTGGATGCCAGGGTTCTTTATCATCAGCCTCATCATCACTATCGCCATAATTATTATTGTCTACAGGGTAAATAAAAATACGCATGACGTTCGGACGATCAGATAGTGAGTGAAGGTATAGTTGGATATCAAGGAATACCCGCGAAGGTGTTCTCTCACTGTCTTCTTCTTCTTCTTCTAAGGTTTTTCTCGTTTTCAAAGCCACTTTTTCAATTATCGATCTAGCTACCTCCGATAGTTCTTGCAGTAACCGTTCTTCTTTTTCTTCAGCTTGTTCTTTATTGGTTGCACCAATTGTATGAGGTGCGATAAAAGACCAACCAAGTCCAAGCACAAAACGAAACTGTTCTCGGGCCAGATAATATATGTACAATGGTTCATTGGCCGTTCCATGCACATACAATATTCCATCTGCAAAACCACCAGAATTAGTTTCATTATTATCACGTACCCGACGACGTAATAATAATGACAAATAATCCTTCACATATTTACCCATGGATGAACGCTTTATATGATTATCGTATATCCTGCGTCGTGGAATTTGACCGTAGGAAAGTGAACGCTTCCCACATTTATCCCTTCCAAATAGAGGGAAATACTTCACCGCTATATGTCGACGAATCATATTTTTTGTTTCTGTAGAATTTAAACCCCGACTTAAAGTATCAGCATCATACTCATCCCTGCTTACCAAAGGTTCTCCCAGTACTGCAAGCCATGGGAAAGGGCGATAAAGCCATGGGGTACTACACTTAGGTGTTTGCGGACCAATTCCGAGGGAAGCCATTGGGTGATATTTTTCATCACTCTCATCCATAACAGAGATGATATCACTGTTATCATCGTTGTCACTATTATTATTATTATTATTATTATTATTATTATTATTATTATTATTATTACTCAGACCTTCATGATCACTTGTGTGATTCTCAGTATTCGTTTCGTTGATGCTTGGGTTCTTGTTCCTGCTATTCTTCTTGTTATTATTCTCTGTTTGAGGGACAACCAATGACTCAAATCCCAACACACTCACAGCCCGCATTATGTCAGATTTATCTTGACTTCCTGGGAAATATGGCTTCTCAAAGGCGTTACTTCTTGGTGTCTCTCGTTTACCGAGATACAAAATAGGTCTTTTCTGATCCCTTTTCACCCCTGCCATTTCTTGAGGCCATATTCTGTATAGAACAGCACAACAACGCATGGTGGGTACTTTTATATCCCACATCTTACGATACTTTTCATCCAATAATTTATACGCAGCATTTAACTCATGCTCCGGACTTTCATTGTTATTCGTTGCATGAGAACTTTTCGGTTGAAGCATCATAAGCATAGCAAGGAGTGAGACAAAGGTTTCCTCCCTCCCAAAGCACATCATTGCTTCGGATGAATCCGAAACCCCCGGCACATCTCCTTGCAACAGTGACTCACAGAATCTCCGCTGCACATTGCGCATCGCCATTGGTAGTCGCTCGTAGTTTGACATCTCCATATGGCGCAGATATCGCCGGGGCAGCCGCATAAAAGCCGCATCAACGTGAAAACTTTCCCCATTTTTTCCTTTGAACAAAACGGATTTACTCAGAATTTTCCTATGCTGTGCATAGTGGGCACCGAATAACTGGCGCGGAAAAATGGATGCCGCCGTAAGGGGAATGTACGGTGGGAGAAATGACGGTGCGAGCATTGGGCGTACAGGCGGGGAAGAATTATATTGCAATACAGATCCCACACTATTGCACATATTAGAAGTGTTACTCCCAATGAATGGAGTTGGGGTTTCACAGTCAGCAGGATACCAACAAGCGAGACCCCCAACACTCACGTACAAGATATTATTACTATCATTATTATTATCATTATTATTATTATTATTATTATTATTATTATTATTATTATTCTCACTAGTCAACAAGAGGTCTCCCTCCCTTGCCTCGGACTCGATTTTTTGAGCAGGAAAAACTTTACAAACTATTTTCTTCCCACTATTCAGAGTTAATTCATCCCGAAAGTCATACCATAGTGATCGGCATGACCCACACCACTCACTAATAATACAACTTCTTGACTTTGTCTCTTCGACCTTAATGGTTTCAAGTAGTATTTCACGATGCCTCTTCTTAACAAGCTCTGGTATTTGTAACCATATGTTCTCTTCATTCTCTGGGGATTCATGATATGACACAGAGAATCTTTCCATGAGTTGCTCAAGAACACTGTGTCTCTCAGTAGCATTCTTGTTCAAATTACCGTTAGAGTCATTATCCTCACATTTTGCATCTTCCTGATTCAGTAGCATTACGTCACCCATGTAGCCACGATTCCCATTCACAACGGCAATATTCACTGGAACACAGTATACATCACGGTACTTCATTCCCTCCACCCAATCCTGTAGCTTGTGATTATGTCTATTTATCAACGGTACTTTTTCAGGATCTAACTCAAAATAGAAATCAATTTTAGCGTGATAAAAAAAGTTATCTACAGTTTTCTCAGAAGAGTCAAAACCTTCTTTGGGTCCTTTTTCAGTGGTTTTTTCTTCCATTAAAACCGTTCTATTCGCATCAATCACCGTTGTATCGTTATTCTTCCCGCTTTTAACATTATCATTATCATCATCCTTATCATCTTTATCACCATAATCAATATCATCATTATTATCATCACCACTACTTTCATCATCAATGACGTTCAATGGCTCATCATCATCGGCATCATCATCAAGCACTTGCGCCACTTCGGAAAGAACAAACACTTGACTCTTAGTCAGTGTCCCTGTTCCATACGGAAAATACACCTCAACATCAACCACAAAAACACGTTCACTTTCTCCCTCAGGAAGAGCGAGGCCCTGTTTCAACACCGTTCGCACCTCATCATCTGGTGGACATACCTCTTCCCCAGAAAAAACAGGAGAGTGTTTTTTGGGATCATACTCTTTTGGCGAGTAAGAGCGAAATGAGAGTTTGATATTCACCATTTTATGGCTTATGTCAGCAAGTGCCACAAACCTATCATACACGATCGTCACTATAAACTTCCTGCCAAAGACGATTTTATCAGAAGGGTATATAAAAATATAACCGAGAAAACTCGCTTTGGCCTTTTCGTATATATTACGAAACATTTCTCTAGGAATCACAGCATTCACCTCTACGCGGAGAAAAAGACGGCGTTTATGTTGTTCTTGTTGTTTATTTCGATAGTTCCTCACTTCAAATACTTCCCGCACCAGTGCTAGGCCACTTATATACCCCTCAAATGCCACCCTCTGCTCTAGCAAGAACTCCATACTCCACAAAGCTCGCATAGGACAGTAACTGTGTATCTCAAGAATATCCCGATGTTCGTTTCGCTTAACGTCCCCATCCCACATTACTGTACGCCACAGTGTGGCCACAGACGGTTTGCACTTCCACTCACATCCCAAGAACTCCATAAGTGTTGACAACACTTCAGAAGAGACTTCTTGTTGTGCAATTCTCTTTTCCTCATCCGTACTGGCGTTATGAAGGCAGTATTCACTGGCAGTTTGTAGAAGTGCATAAAAGTTTTCCGCACGAGGGACTCCGGCGTCTATACTCTGTCGAACAAGACCCAATCCCTTTGAAATTAATGCCACACCGACATCCCATTTCTCACTTACAGTACAAGAATTTACTCCTGGTATTAAAAATACAGTTGCTCTTACATGTTCTAATAACTCATGTGAAAAGATCTGTGATTCATTTGCAATTTCTTTCAAAGAGGGGTGTCGAGAATGAATGTGTACTTCAACTCGGGAAGAGAATATGTTTTTCTGTGACCACCGCATCGCCTTATAACCATTTTCTGTCTTTGTAGAATAACAGCTCACCGCATCCAGTATTACAAGTGAACACATTTCAGTATTAACTGAAGTATTATTATCATTTTCTTTAGAATGAGCATTCATATCTTGTATTTCATCATCAAAATCATCCCACTTAACCAAATACACATCACCGCGTAATACATCCACAACACGACCTGTGCGTATTTTACAAAACAATAGATGTTTCTCATATTCCAACATACTCTTTCCCCAATTACACGACGGAATGGAATAATAACCTTCTTCATTAACAATGGTGAAACATCCTCCTGTATGCCTCTCCGCTTCAATTAGATTCTCTAGACGTGTAATAACAGGACGTACAATTCGAGCAACACCAAGACGCAAAAGCATTTCTTGAAGCGACATCCACTGTAGATTACCTTCTTGATTATTTTTTGGAGTTCCCTCCACATTATTCTCCTGGTTATTATACCATCCATTCATCAAAAAGATTACATCGCCGTAACCTTGAATAGGGAACTCGGAATAAAAATCCTGACGCAGGTACTTCTGAGGCGCCCTGTGTATGCACTTTAATATTTCCATAATCACATTTTCAACTTCATCTGCAGTGCCACGCGGAACATCAACTGCTGTCAATTCGCAGGATACATATTTCCCATACGATACCACATGAACAAGAAAAACATTTCTTGCCATCCACTGCACCTCGTATATAGGAAGAATAGCATTGTCATGTTTTATATCAGCTATATTCATTTGAGCCATTTAAGCCCTTTAGTAAGGATGAAAGGAATGACAGCGGTAGTTTCATCAAAAGCGAAAGGACGATTGTCAAGAACAACAACAACAACAACAACACATCGACTCCACGATACTCCAGTTCACACTAGAAATAAATATATATTTATATTGGTCACCATTTACAGACAATGCATGAACGAATTTAAAGAAAAGCTTCGAATCCAAACATATCTGTTAATGAAGTACGTCATTTGCAAATATAAAAATATAGACATAACTATAGATGCAGATAGAAATAAAGAAAAAGATATGTACAGATATTGCTATATGCACGTGGTCGTTTTTTTTTGTTGTTGTTGTTTCCTTTGGTGTGTCTGTACGTGTGAATATGTGTGTGACTGACCAAGGCACACATATTCAAGAGAAAAAGAAAAGCGTGCCTACCATAGAAAGAGCGCAAAAATGATACCCGCCCCTTCATTCAATGATAACACTCAAGGACCCCTCAGAATTGTACACCCCTCCTCCTCCCCCTCTCCCTCACACAAAAATAAATAAAATGAAATAGACAAACAACACCAAAAAAAAAAAAACAAATAAACAATTAAACAAAGAAATAGATACACATATACGTTATAGTTTATCCTCATAACGACACATTCTTGCTAGATCTTCGAATCTCCTCACATTCCCTCAACTCTGCATCACACACAACTTCTACTCGTTGCAGTATATTATAAGGCATTGCCGTTATGGATACCACTTTGGGGCGGAACCTACAACCGCAGAAAGTGTAAAATAGAACTGCCACCACCTGCGCTCCTACGTCCGCTATCCACGCCTTTTCATACGGTACGGCATTAGCCACCATAATTAACGCAATGCGTGTAATGTAAATATATGCCACAACAACAACGTAAAATGTACGAAATTCTCTCATGCGTGTTACCGTGCGGGCCGTTGACTCATCTGTATTACCCGCTTCCCGGATTTTCTTAATAGCCCAAATGAGAGGAAAAAGTACACAACAGCAACAAATTACGTCTAGAATTTGTAAAATATCAAACCAGGTTGCCCAACTGCGGTTCCCTTCACTCGTTTCTTCAATTACTGCCAAGCATACATTAAGCATAACTTGACATGGAAGCACAGCAAGGAGAACACGCTTATCAGTAGCACTAAGATAATCACGAACCAACGACCAACCTACACCGAGCAATAAAATTACTCCGAACAGCATTATGCCTTTTAGTGTAACAGTTATATAAAAGAAAAAATCCCATACTGATATTCTACCTGTTTTGGCAAATTGTTGCAATTTCATACTTTCAATAAAAAGTGTCCCCATTTTAATAACAACAAGTAAAATCATAAGAAAATGTATCCGTTTTACATGTTCCCATTGTCGAAAAATTTGCGATATCCATAGTAACGTCATAAGAAAAAAAACAACTCCAAAGAAAATATACATACTTGGCAACCCTTGGCGTCCATAAGAAAGGTATACTCTATTTTTGTCACCACTCATCCAGTACAATTCAAAATTAACGTTAAATGAAACAGACCTCAACGGAAGTGTCTTGAGACGTACAGGGTCACCCTTAGTTGGCATATCAGCACAGTTATAAAAGTAAACACCATAGAGACCCGTACGGAGAACAGAGTACGCGGGTGACATGTTAATAATATCTTCAGAAGAAAGACCCTCAAATGGGAAAAGCATACGTCCCTTTCTCTCCTGTTGCAATCCCACTAAAGGATCTTTAATAAAACAAATGCGACTTACATAACTATTGCTGATGCTTATTCGCAGCGGGGCACCCACTTCCCCACGTCCATAACGTGCGTACATACGGGCGGCCCCAGTACTCTCTACTGGAACTAGTACAAATCCTACTGGAGCTGTTGAATTTAAGACTGACACATTTCCGATATTTGTATACATCTCAGGTGGGGCAACAAATTCACGCGTCTCTAGTCGTGCGACTCCTTGTGAACCGAAAGCGAAGGAGCCGAGATAAATCACCCGCCGTGTGTCGTTTATAACACGGAGATGAATGTTTGCATCCGCCACGAGAGCGACTACAGAGCAAAAGAGAGAAAGGATCACCAGAAGAAATGAACTAGACATTTTTTACCCGTCCCTTTTTTTTCGGAAGCAAGGAGCTAGGAAAACAAAAGAAAAAAAAGAGAGAGAAAGAAAATAATAATAACAATAATAATAATAATAATAATAATAATAATAATAATAATAATAATAATAATAATAATAATAATAATAATAAAGCGTAGAAAATGTGAAACGGTCTTGTTTTTTTTCTTTTGTTGTTAATATTTTCAAATGAAAAAAAAAAATATTTAAAAAAAGGCATAAAATAGCTTTAGAGATAAATGTATCAAGGCATGTGCAAGAAAAATAACCAAGATCATATACACACACACAAAAAAAAAAGAGACACATAAATACAGAACAAAAACAAATAGAAACTGTTTTCTCTTCTTTTTTTTTTCTTTTTCCTTTCCATTTCTCCTCCCCTCCACCTCTTAGTTCGCTACTCATCCTGAGAGAGCTCCGGCATCACGTACTCCGCAAGAAGATAATGCAGTTTCTCCACATTTTCTTCACGGATGCATCGGAATGCCTCTGCCGCCCCCACACGACTGCCGCTATCAAGCAAGCAGAAATACTGCGAAGAAGAAAAGAAAGATGGGCCCTCCAACGCCACATCTTCTGCTGAAATAGGATACAACAATACACGAGGCGGTGATTGGGAGGAGGAGGAACCTGACGGTGGTGAAGGCTTCACAGCAGTGAGGAGACGAAAACACCGCACATCGTAGTTTAGACATGCCACTAGCGCCGTCAACCGCCATGCCTCACGAAAGGCCTGAAATACAGTAAGACCAGGAGTTAAGCGACAGCGAAGAATAGCACCTCTACCACCACTAATAGGTAGAGTACTAGTAATTACCAGATGTTCTAAACCTTTACTGCTTCCGTTCTTGTTTTTATTCTTGATATCACTATTATTATTATTATTATTATTATTATTATTATTATTATTATTATTATTATTATTATTATTATTATTATTATTATTATTATTATTATTATTATTATTGTTGTTGTTGTTGTTGTTGTTATCGTTGTTTTTGTTCATCTTTTTTTTATCATTCTCATCCCCATTTCCCAATGCTTCTCGTAATATGTCGAAGTGATTAGACTGAAACATATTTACGTCCTGAGCGATTTCAATCTCCAACAAAAACGTCTCACTCAGCTGATGTTGCTTCTGCATTTCTCCTTCTTCCTCTTCACGCATCCCCACTTCCTTTTCACTAGAATCCCTTATTCTGTACCACCAACGCCTAAACTTTTGCAACATCCAGCGCGGTATTAAACCACTACCATCATTCGGCTCAGCCAGTAATCTCCATCCATCAAATTCCACACGGCTGTACCGCAGTGCAACTGCAAATATCGCGAACAACGGCACAGGACTTAGCCACAAGACATCAATTGACTCTGCATATGGGCCTTGGATGGACTTTGCAGAACCAGAGAATGTATGACTCTCTATGGTTTCCAAATATTTTTCTCTACTTTTGGCAAAAGTATCTGTGGTGGCCCCAAAACATCGTCGTAACGCATCTTCAACCTCGCTAATGTGAAGATCTACTTTTGCTGTGGGAGGAATCATAGTAGTAGCAGTAGCACCACCATCACCACTAGTAACAGTTGTGGGATTTACTATACCACGGATATCGTGAAATAATATTTCTACTCTTCCACCATCCACAGTGTAACCAATACAGTGCCGTTCAAAGTACGCGTGACCTTTTGTAGCCTTAAAAGCCTCACTTACACTCCAATAAGGGTTTACACATTCTTCACCTACTGCAAGGGCGGAACGGTAAACTGCGCAAGGAGTATCACCCCCCAAATAATCAAATGCGGCAAGAACTTCTTCTCGGACAACTGCTTCCAGATTACTCGGTTTAATTTCCGCCGTATCATGATAAAATACAACAGATGAGTAAACCAAATCTAATTCCGCAGAATCTATTAAAGGTTGAAACGATCGTTCAAACCGTACTCGCATTTCTTTTGGAAAGTTCACCAGGGCAAGAGTAGGCCTAGTGATGTTTTTTTCTAGAGTAACATGAGGTAAGAATTGGCCTTTGCTTTCCTTTACCTTTGGTACAACACCCCAAAGAACCTGAGGAGGACCTCTAGAACCACTTCGGTAAATAGAATAAATAATATAAGCAGCTATACCAGTAATTCCAAGTCCAACAAAAAAACGTTGGCTCTTACTTAATGGAGGGTCACTAGCCATTGATGAAATACCTTCAGATGCCGTAACAGTAGTACTAGTGGTCTCAGCCACAGTCTGACCCCGTCTAGAGGTGGCATCTGAAGAAGTTGTATTAAGCCAATCGGTACCAATCATTATTCTAAAAAACCAAGTGTCAATGAACTACAAAAAAGGGAGAAAAAGAAGAAGAAAAAGGAAAATCGAGCAACCCCCCATTTATAAAAAAAAGAGTAAAAACTAATACCACAAAAGAAAATAACGAGAAAAAAAAAATCTGTTCAGTTACAATAAAAGCAAAAAGCAAATGCAAAAGAAAAGTTGTTGTTACATGCAACGAAGAGTCTTTCCTCTCCTAATTGTAAAACTGATGCTTCTCCGTTTGTTATCTCTCTCTCTCTCTCTCTCTCTCTCTCTCTCTCTCTCTCTCTTTTACATGCCGCAAAGAGCACATTACTCCCTAGTGCCTTTATTGCATCCTCGTCTTCATCGCTTCTTCTAACGTCATTATTAATAATCTCCTCTTATTAATTCCACGCAACTATAACACCTTCTGTACATCAAACCGCATCACCTTTTTCAAACTCTTCCTCCTCCTCCTCCTCCTCCTCCTCCTCCTCATCCTCATCTTCTTCATCTTCTTCATCTTCATCGTCTTCTTCATCCTCCTCATCTTCGTCCTCATCTTCCGCAGCTTGGGCAAAGTCATCATCATCGTCATCATCATCATCATACGCAACACTATCAATAGCCATCAGTGCTGTGTTGCCCGTCGTCGGTTGAATACCACCGTGTCGTGATCGTACGAATAGCGCACGCCGAACTTCTTCCCTCTGTTCCGTTGAGAGTCTAAGAGACACTGTTCCTACCGATCCACCACTTGTAGTAGTTGTCTTTTCCTTCTTTGTCTTACTAGCATCAGAGCGACGTCCCTTACGCGTCGCAAAGGCATATGAACCTCCCATGAGAGGAGATTTCGCAGTTATAGACGCATCCACTCCACTTAGCGAAGGAAGCAACGACCATGCACGTTCTATAGCCTCTTTATCGCTAGAATCTATACTATCATCATCACTACCTGCAAGAAGTTCAAGACTGTGGGCCAATAGTGCTCCCATGTTTTCGTAGTGACGAGTGTTGTATGAAATTTCTTGTGGATAGAGATCATGTGAGGCTTCTTCTTCTTGCTCTTTCTCCTCTTCCTCTTCCTCTTCCTTTTCACTTTCACATTCTCTTTGATGTTGCTTGTGCAACAAACATCTGCTTTCACCAGTGATATTTTTCTGTAAAGCAGTACAGTTATAACAGCTAACACCATCTGAAAATCCACCCATCATTGTGGCTTCTAAAGTATAACTCATACGAATACCAAACTGCTGGTACATCACCACCCGACCAGTATTCTTTTTGCTTTTTTGTACTGCAAAAGAACACTGTGACATCGCGAAAGCAGGAGAAAGAATACTTAAAAGCAAAGGAAGAAGTTTTTCGACAGAAATAGAATTAGTAGACAAAGATGCTGAAGTTCCAGATAAATGCTTACGGGTATTAGTAGTTGTAGAATTGGAAGAAGCAATAAGTGGAGATGATGATGATGATAATGATGTTTTATTTTTTACCGGAGTTTTACCAGTAGGTTTTTTCTCTTCTGTCTTATTACGGGGTGTACATCCATAGATAAGAAAATTCTTTGCGCGTGAGTGGCCATGTAGATCTGTAAAGAGAGCTACATGACGTTTTTCTCGTTCAATAATATGCTGTGTTAAACGTTTAAGCGAATAAATAACAGGATTTACAGATGGTTTAGGGTCTGCAAAATCCCTATTTAGGTCAGCTCCACCAAGTGAGCAACGATGATTCCCCAATACAACACCGTCTGGATTAATCATAGGAATGATTTTCCACACAAAGCGGCTCCGGAGAGAGTGACCCTGTTCCTCATTACGAAGAAGATATTCTACAAGTCCGCGTAGCATCCAACTGGAATTACTTTCACCAGGGTGTACACGAGCCGTTACTATACACACTGGACGCTTCTCAATTGTCATGGAGAAAAAAGGATCAGATGCATCATCTAGGCTTTTATTTCCACTATCCACATTGTTGTTATGGTTGCAGATGGTGTTAGTGTTAGTGTTGGTATCACAAACTCCTATTTCAGTTCCTCCACCAGCATTATTATTACCACAAGTAGAATTTACTGGTAATGTTATAGTAATAATTGGAACTGGAAGTCCAGCTGGAGTTCTGCAGAGTTCTTGTACTGAAATCGCAACAGATGTACTAGACTGTAATTGCCATCTTTGAACATCTTCAATAAGGTTCGTATAAGTATAAGGAAAACAATTAGCTAAAAACACTCGACCTTTCTTCTCAGGGAAGACCACAGTAAAACTCAATGAATAACAGAATGATATTTTCTCCTCCTTTTCAATAGAAGGACGTTTTGTAGTATTAGTTTTTTTCTTCTTTGATTTCTTAGACGTCTTTTGACCTCCATTTATCTTTCTTTCACAGTTACCGTTTTTTTTACTATCTCCTGTGGATCCAAAACCAGTTCGACCATTGTTTTCGACAGCGGTGGTATTAGTAGTAGTAGTAGCAGTAGTTGTTTTTGTTTCTTTTGTCGTTGTTGTACACCGCTCCGGACGTTGATACAAGTTTTGAAAATAAAAAATATCATGACCACAACGTCTCCACTGTAGAACGTCAGTTGCCTTACCTGTTGTAGACGAAGTATCCACATAGAGCATAAGTGGTTGTTGTCCTTCATTAAACGTGGAACCAGGCTTCTCCATGTTAAGGATATTAAAACGGTATTCTGCACCAGGTGTATACTCTTCTACACTAAAACAAAACCATTGTACATGACAGTTAGTGTTGGTATCTGAACTTAGCACAAGATCATACTCATTTGCCGACACAGCAATCGCTCGCTGTAAATTACCACTTTCAAAATCAGATCCAAACCTTAAGAAACCTGGAAGAAATCCTGATTTCTGCGATTCTGACGGCACATCATCGTACCCTACGGTATTTGACTCTTCTACTGTTTCCCCCATCTCCAGTACTGCCTGTAGTGGGGGTCGTTCGTAGACAACCCTTTCCATATGCGGCAATGCGGTGGTGAGTCGTTTAATGAGATGCCGCAGCACCCGAACACGTGTCTGCGCTGCTGGCGGCTGTAGTGGTACTGGCGCCTGTGGTGGGAGCAGCCGCACGTTTGCGTCGAAGACTCCCCCCGTGGCGTCGGGAAACATGTCGGCGGTGATCTCGCGGGAGGGCGGCAGGGGGGCGTCTGCGAATCGCCACGGCAGTCGGGCCGGCGGGGCGAAGGGGGACGAGGAGCTCTCGGCGGCCCGCAACTCCGGCGAGAAGACGTCCGGCTGCCGGTCAACCGAGAGGAGCGACGAGGCCAGCGAGACGCCGTCCGCCTCCTGTGGAGTTATTGGACTGATACTAATATCAGTACTAGTACTAGTCATATTAGCACTAGTAGTAGTAATGGGGTGAGAAAGTGGTGGAGGGTGAGGGGTGGGGACAGTGCGGACGCAATTGTATTCCCGTCGGGCGGCAGATATTTCGCCAGGGAGAGTGACAATGCCAAAGAGGGCGTGGAGTGAAAGGTACAACTTTTGCCAGTGGGACACTGAACGACCCGCCTCATCTGCGGCAGAGACAACACCAGTCACAAGAGCAGATAAACCTCCAACCTCACTATGCAGTTGATCTCGACATCCGCTATCCCTAGCCGTAAGAGCATTTAAAGCATTAAGAGAAGATAGTACAATATCTGCAGAGACAGTTAAATGTGTACTTAACGCAAATAACAACCAAACTGCACGCATCTGACGTGCCACCTCAAGTGCAGGTTTGCTTCCTTTTTTTACAGTGCAAATTCGGCAAAGTAGTTCCATAGACCAAACGGCGAGAGTTTCAAGAGAATCCTGCAAAGACCAAATAGCAGGACACTGTCGTTGTTGTTGTTGTCGACTAGAATCATGATGGTAAAATGATCGTAGCGGTGCTATTGTAGTAAGAAATGAGTGCACCATCCATCCAACCTTTAAACATAGCACAGCACCTTGAGCACTCATAAACTCAGCATTCTGTGATGAAACTGAAAGTTGATAAAGTGATAGAATTACGTTAAGAAAAGCATCACAAATTGGTAAAAAACCTCCAATGATAACTTCGATACGTTTACCACTATCATTGTCAAAAATAATTTCGGTCTCATTACTTTCGCCTATAACTGCAGCACTAGCTTGTAGCATTGATGTCAAACAAGTCACGTTATTTTCGACAATAATAAAAAGTAGACTAGCCGCATTTAGTAGTAGAGACAAGGAATTTGTACGACGTACTGCAGTTAAAACTTTTGTATTCTCACCACTGCAAAACCCCAACAATACTGCAACACCTTCAAAAATTCGTGTTAAAGAAAACGGTAGTGAACGCATATACTGAGAACTTTGTCTAGCTGAAACCCTAGTAGACAAACTATCCGTATGAAGAATAGTACTACCCTTAACACCTTTGCTACTACTAGTAACGCTACTAATGCTACTGCTACTAGAAACTTGAACTCCTACAGTTGTTGTCAAGGCATTTTCATACATTTCAAGGATAGAAGCACATTGCTGAGGCAGGTGGCAACGAACGCACATCCTCACTACCCGCTTTCGACGTCCACCAGTTGTAGTACGCAAAAGATTATATAGTACTGTAAGCAATCCTGCCGCTGCGTTTTCATCTGCCATAATTATCTCAGAATCAAATGCAGCTAAAAGTGTACGCCATGATCGATTCCTCTTGCAAAGAAATGCCTGCCATGCATTGTGTGCAATCTTGGGCCGTTCGCCACGCACAGAACCTCCACCCGAAAAAAGCCACCTATGCATCTCATATAAAGTATGATAGAAGTTAAATCCTGCTTCTAACATCAAAGAGTCACAATTATTACTATTGTTGTTCGTATTATTGTTATTACTGCTGCTTCCTCCAGTATTATTATTATTATTATTATTATTATTATTATTACTACTACTACTATTATAGCTGCTATTACCATTGGGTGCAACACTATTACTTGAAGACGTCCCAACACACCCACTCTCACCTCCTAGTATCCCTCTTGAACCAAACACAGAACTGGAAGCTCGCAGTTGTCGCAAATACATCCCAGCAATCGCAGTATCCCCTACAGAGAGTAACTTGGTGCCAGAGACAAAGTACGGCTCCGCTACCCTAACAATCCCACTAACTTGAACAGCGGGATATAGTTCCCTCGCAGGTGGAAGACGTAGAAGAGATGGAAAATGTGCACGAAGTGCAAGCACAAGTGCGGAATCATTTCGTTTCTTGACGACTCCTTTTCCCGCCGGCTTTCGTGTGCGGGGGGCCAACAAACGTTTGGACTCTATGGAGGACGCCCCTGCAGTCGCACTATTACATCCAGCGTTGTTGTTATTGTTGTTATTAGTATTATTACTATTATTCTTGTTCTTGTTGTTGCTGACCGCAGCCGCAGGTCTTTTGCGGGCCTCACGTTTCACTGTAGTTGAAGACATCTACCAATGGTGCTATGCGTCCTTTTTCTTTTTTTTTTTTGCTTTCCCTTATGTTTGTGTGAGTTTATTTATTTTTCTTTATCCGCTATGGATCTGGCAAGTAACGCGCCAGACACTGTGAGGAGCACACAGGGCTAAAAAAAAAAAAACACACAACAAAAACAAAACACACCCACACAGAGATACACTCTCTCTCTCTCCCACAGACACCTCTCCAGTAAATGAAAGGAGGAGAAGCGCCTCCAGACCAAAAAGAAATAGAAGGAAATGGAAAAAAAAAATAAAAATGAAAAGTAAATTTTACAAACAGGAAAAGAAAAAACTAATTATGTCGTAGCAGTGCAATCACAAAGTAGGAACAAAACAAGAAAACATTGGTAGAAAATCTGAACAAAAAAAAGAAAAACCAATAAGAAAGAGAAAGTAGGTGTTCACGAGAATCGTAAAACAGACTGAGATGATACCACCTCAATAAAGGATGAAACGAAAAAAAAATTCTCATACTGGCAAGAAAGAATGGATCAAACTCTACCTCGCTTTCAGTCCTCTTCGTGAAGGTTAAGGCAGAAAAGAAGGGAAAAAAAGGGGGAATAAACCTGCTGCCACAGAAAAAATGATAAAAACTTTCCAAAAGAGAGGAATAAAAAGGGCAGTATATATATATATATATATATATATATATATATATATATATATATATATATATATGGATACGCATGTAAACACGTTATTTTGCCTCATTTCGTCTTTCGAGTATTATATCTTCCATAATTCCAATATTATTTCTTCATTGTTGTAAACCGGGCTCAAGGAAGAAAGTAAGAAGATCATTCTTTTTCTCTTTAATCCTGTAGCAGGGAGGAAAGTAGAGGTAAGGGATAGGCTAAGGAAGAGGATTGAAAGAAAAGGCAGAAATAATCAATCCAAATAAAACTGAGAAAAAGCCAATATACAATTAATAATAGTAAAGGGTAAAACCAAACAAAAAAAAACAACGAAGAGAGAACCTTGATGAACAACGAATAGTACATAATGAGAAGAGATAAGAAAAAAAAAGAAATCTGAGAACACAAGAAATTCCAATAAAACGTGCCCAGATAAGAATAAATGAATATATATATATACTTTCCAACGCTCATTTGATTTACTCACGATCGAAGCAGAATTCTTTGACTTATTTGCATTAATTTTGCAATACATAAATATCTGCTTCTCTTTTTTTGTTGTTCCTGTTGTTTCGTCTTGTTTATGATACAATTTATTTCGTGTATTAAAAGCATTAATTTCATTATTTATCTGTGTTTTCTTTGAAAATATTTTTTTTCATTTTCCTTTCGATTTTCGTAACACATGCATACATAGTCATATATACCTATAAATATACATTTATGTACACAAACCCCAACTGATAGTTTCGCTCATGCGAATCAAAACAAAGGTACAGCACGGGAGAGATAGATGTATATACATTTAAAATCTCATGTACATACATGTTATCGTTTACAATATAAAACGTATTTGTTTTTCTTCTACTCATATCGTCATTCTTTCAATTTTCCCGAGTTCTTACTAAGTGCAATAATGTTATCCACGTCCGATAACATTATTTGCAGCAATGCATCATTTTCATTATTGGTGGAATTTTCAAGGGCCCGCCTAGCAGCATCAAGATTTCCTTGAAAGAACGCCTGTGCTGCCTCAACGGCTGGCAGAAAACCTGCTGAACGGTGTTCCCGCGCCTGTACTGCAAGGTGCCACTCCTCTTGTTTTTCAGTAAGTCTCATAAAAAAATCGTAAATTACAGTAAAATTCTCTAACAGCGATTTGAATGATGAAGTATTACCACTTGATGTGGTTCCTGTTATCGATGCAAAGGAGACAGATGGAACTATACCAACAGGTCGGCATAAAATTCGTGCAGCGGCGAGATGTGCAGCGCGGGAATCAAGTAATATTCCACTCGTAGAAAATGCTTTTCCTGACCGTTTCTGCTTCTCAAGATTACGGAGCAAAAAACCGCGTGAAAGGAGCTGTTCTCCAACATAGTGTTCATCACCCAAAAAATGCACCGTACTCATTTCACCTGAACCCAAAATAGAAATTAACGCATGAGGAGAATGTAATACGGCAGCAACAAGTGCGTAACTACCTTCATTCTTAGTTGGTGGAACAAATACCTTTAAAAAATCATTCGCAGTATCAACTGCCCAAAGGATAGGATCTGCAGAAAATGGTTGTACACCACATACAAAGCATAAAGTATCACGATGGGCAGTCAAAACAAATGGTCCATGTTGGGGCTCCATTTCTTTTGCTGCATTTAACAATGCCTGAAAATTAGCTGCTTCTATTTCCTGAAGTTCCTTTGGACTTTTGTTCCTTGTATACTCTCTTCTTTCCCCAATAGTGGAAGTACTATTAGATGCCATTCTTGTATCACGGTATGCCACATAAAGTAGTGTCACACTCTTCACCTGTGGGTGAAAAGTGACGGGCACCCCGAGGTGGATGGACGCCCCAAGGTTCTCTACTGTTCCTGGTGGTGAAAAGGCGATAGATCGCCTTGATGGATTACAGCCACGCGTAGAAGAAGCAGACGGGGAATGTGATAGATGAATAGAGGAAAGATCTCCCTCATCCACTTCATTATCAGATTGCATCAACATCCGCAACGTGCTAGCATGTCGATGGTGATATGGATTTAATTGACTTTGGCCGCGTGATGCTCGTGGGACTGAAGGACTGCGGTGAGGAGTCGCACACCTTCCAGCAACAGCACCAGCCATACCATTCTGGCCGGGAACCACAGTGAATCTCCGTGTAAACCATGGGCCAATCAGGAGAGGAAGAGGTGAAAAGTAAAACACCGCACGCATGGCCATAGATACCGTATCATTGCATCCCCACACAGACGGCTCAGTCCAATTAACTAATAATGAGTGGACAACGGCAAAAATGTACAAAATTATTCCAACTATAACAGTGAAAAGGGATGTGGTAGGGTGAGAAAGAAAGGAAATGCAGATGCTTTTTACGGATTCTTTTTCGTCTCTTGAAACGGTCTTAAAGAGATGCATAAAGTGTACTAGGAAAAATGGGGCATAAAAAACAGGGATTGCTGCAATCCCTTCTTTAGCGTTGTATGCTAACCAAAATGATCCTGCTAGTAGTAGTATTATCAATACGATGAGAGAAATTATAGACACCCATTGTAATATTACCGGCAGTGGCTCAATTGAAGAGAATACAAGAGGAGTCCCACCTCGTGCTGTTTGACTGTAAAATGAAAATGGCATAGGACGTCTACTCTCTAGTTCTCGGTTCAAAGAGCGAATTTCTTCAAGAGTAGGATTAGGTTTTTCTTCTTCTTCAGAAAAATCTAATAATCTCGGAGGCTGATTTGATGGTTGTTGCATAGCAAGGGAAATTTTTGTGAGGCTTTCTAATCGTGTGGAGTCCATACTCGCATTATGATCACTCTTCTGAGACTTCAGATAAGCCTGTTTTTCTGAAGTTTTTTTATCATCAAAAGAGGATAATGCTGTCTCTCCTTGCAACCATGTTTGACGCAGTACGGGAAGCGCCATGGATTTGGCATCTGTGGAGGTGGAACTCGAGAGAGAAGCTGAAGCCGTTGTTGACTGGCGTGAGTCCCTCGAAAGCAGTGGAGGCCTTGTATCATTACTACCATTATTATTATTATTATTATTATTATTATTAAAATCATTCCCAGCGGCGGCATTATTCGCTGGTTTCTCTTCTTGAAACCGCGAAACTGTTGAAGAGCAGCGTAAACATCGTGGCATCCTAGAACTCTGTTCCTGATGTTGTTTTAAATTATCATTATCACATTCATCTGAATTTGTAAAGGACACCAGTGGAACTGAGATTTCTGTCTTTGCTTTGTCACAGCGTAGTTGCGCAATAACTCCAACAGGTACCAGAACAGCTAGCAAAGCTACTGTAATGAGCGAAATCCCAAAAGAATACCAACCACACATCACAGCCGTCATCACACTTAATGCCACATAGTAGAAGCATAATGGAGCAGTAACAACGAGGAACATCCATGGATTTCTGACGCCACCTCTCCTTTTCATCTTGGAAACTGAAAGATATATACCCTCTAAAACAATAAAAGAAAATGGTATTCTCTATGGATAAATATATATTCTCTAGTATCTCTATGGAATTTTGCGATTGTGGCCTCCTAGTGGCACTCAACTTTCAGTCGTGTAACTCCTATATGTATGTCACCTTTAATGCAAAAAAAGAGGGTAAAGAAAAAGAGGTTACACACAAGATAAAGACTATTGTACAAACACAGCGTTTTTTTTTTTTTTTTGTTTCTTCGTTTTTCTTCGCAAATGCTTTATTTTTTCTTTATGCATAACTAATTTTTTTTTTTTGCTTTTCTACTTTTCACGTACCACAACCCACTGTAGAAGAAAGAAAAAACAAATCAACGAACAAACAAAAAAAACCAAAGCACAAATAGTAAAGATTAAAATATCCGTAGATAAATTCGCTATGCAGGTACCACGGAAAATAGATTGGACTCATCAATAGTGTCTTCACGAAAAATCTTGTCATATGTTGTTCCAGCATCCATGCTTAAACAAACATAGGCATTGTCCACTTGCTCTGACACGTTGAATTGCAAAGTATTTCGCTGTGGAGTCTCAACACGAGTTCCCGGAAGTAAATGTCTTTCATTACCGGTCACCTCACAACCTTCTGGACGAGTAGTTAAGAACAATCTGTGCTGTGGACCAAGAGTAACACCATTAATGTGAAGGGTAAATCGTTTGCCCACTCGCGGTTTCCCATCACAATTTTCACACTCAGTGGAAAGGGCATATCTGACATATTCTGGAACTGGCGCTGGTGGTGGCGGTTTTAATGATGGAACGGGTGGTACTTCTGGTGTACTAGTGTTGGTGTTACCACTAGTATTACTAGTAGTGTTACCTGTAGTGCTGGTGTTACTTGTAGTATTAGTAGTAGCAGTGGTTTTATTCCCTGTTGTCGTCGTCGTATTGGTGTTATTTTTCCCTGGGGTATTCTCCCCGCGTGGTACAGAACCCATACGAGTCCCATCTGCATTAAACACAACCCCTCCGCCCGGTCCTGGTGGCAGTTTCCGTTCATCCTTCATGGCCTGCAGCACAACCTCCGGTGGTGGCCAGTAATTGCGTGCCTCTGCTGGGAGTTCCCCCACCCGCGCCATCCAGTCGTGTGTGACGACAAACTCGTAGTGCATCCCGCCGGCGGAGGCCCACACCTGCAGATTCATCGTGTTGGGCGCGAGATCGACGGTGAGAAATCCGTGCGTGGCCCACGGCTGGATGTAGCGGCTGTACTCCCCGGGGCTCGTGAGGGTGAAGCGGCGGGCGGACCCGCCAATGCCGTGCGCCATCATCGCCCCCCGCGACATTCCCCCGCTGATCGCCAGCACCCGCCCCTCCAAATTGTTCACCTCCACAATGTGATCATGCCCGCTAAAGTACACCTGGGCGTTATACGCCTTCATGATCCAGTTTAACTTGTTCACCATCCGCTCACGACGATGGCGTCCACTCCCGGCGGTGGGGTGGTGGCCAAACATAATCTTCCACCGCGCATTACTCGCCTGTAGCTCCCGCACCAGCCAGTTGTACTGATGACCACCCTGCAGAGAATGGTCATTCGTATCTAGCGCAAATAGCTGTACCGTGTACCCTGTGTCATCTATTGGAAGCTTCACCGTGTAATAGGGACTCGGCCAATACCAACGGGGATTTCGCTTCGCATACTGCAGTTGTCCACCCATATTGTCATGATTTCCTTTGCAGGGAAAAAACGGACCCGAGACATTTTTCATATCTTCCTCAAACGAATGTCGTATGCAGTAAGAGAGATCACCGCAGTAGAAATTATCCCCCACACTAATTGTAAAATTACAGCCAAGCCTCCCACATACTTCTACATAACGCCGGGTAGAAATAATTTCTGCATTCCAGCCACTCGCATAACCACCTAAACCCCAATCGCCAATGACCCCAAATGTTAAACCATGTGCCACACTACTTCCACAATCACTAAATATTTGGGTGATTACTAGAGTGAAAATAAGCAAGACTAAAGTTTGCACACCCATCACCTGAGAAACCAAATGATATATATATACTTTTTTTCGGTATGTTTAATATTTAATTCCCCTAATATCTTTCTCAAGACCCTCATTGAATGGTAATGAGGAAAAAAACGAAACGAAGCGAAGAGAGAGAGAGAGAGAGGAGGGGGGAGAGCAATAAAACACTTGCCATAGAAATAACTCTATAAGCTGTTATTTCACCACAGTTTCCATAAATTCAACCAAGAAAAGAGAAAATATGTATTGTACCATTAATGAGCGTTACAGAAACCCATAAAAACCAGAACTCCCTTATCCGCCCCCTGCACACAGGCGGAGACAGGAGAACCCCGGCGGAAAAATAAAAATAATAATAACCAATACACAAATATATAAACATATGAGAAACGGTAAAAAAAACCAGATAAAATAATTACATAGCCCCAACAAAACCGCCTCACTTTCCATTAGGATCTCCCTCAAAAAGAGACGAAATTTTGTCCTCCTCTCCCCCGAAAAAAAAAAAAATGAAAATCAAAAGTGTGAAGAATAAAAATAAAAATGAAAAAACCATTTCGTACAAGTGTCTCGTGAATAATAATCATAACGATCCCAATAGACCCCCACGACAGCACAAAAACAAAAATATACGCCAATAATGATGGTAGTTGTGCGTTTGTCTCACACAAACAATTATTATTATTTTATCTTGGGAAGTAAGGTAAGCTAAAAAAACAAAATCTGCAGAGACACATAGAAGAATAAGAACACCAACCGCCAGTAACTCTAGATAATAAGAGTACGGATGTAGTGAAGTAGGAAAATCCAAAGAAAAGAAAGAAAGGGAATACGCCCCATGGTAATGTCCATCGCACAGCCAACAGAGCACCAGCAGTGGAAAATAATAAAGATTGAAAAGGAGGTGGGAAGAATACAACGACATGTATATCCTTATACAATTAAGGAGGAGGAGGGAGGGGGAAAACACTTTCACTTATTCATGTTAAATAAATATGTATATATAAAAGAAGGGTTACCTTCCACCTCTAATAAATAAGGTGGGGAAAACGCCCCCTCCCCTCCCCCCCAAAAAAAAAATAAAAATAAAAATAAAAAAAGAGACAATATCACTTTTATCGTTACATTATGGATGAAGAATAAAACAGTGAAACAATATCAGTTACCACTTTTTTCTTTTTATTTTTATCATTGGGGACGTGTATACATAAAGCTGGCACGTGATGGTGCTCCGCGGTTAATCGCAACTTGTGTTGCAGTCACAGGTTCATGTGGGTAAACCTCTATCTTGCGTTTGCTGGTGCGGGGAATACAGAACCCTTTAACCACATATATAACTAGAATCACAGTCACAGGAATAAGTAAGTAGATAAATGGTTGCCAAAGACATCGATACTTCAAAAAACAAAATAAGTTGTAGAATTTACAATGTGAACAAGCAGAACGACCTTCTCCTTCCACAGCCCCCCCACCATCAGAAGGTGCATCACCACCTTGTGTACCGTTTGTCCATCCAACAGGAGTGACATGAAATTCTACAATCTTGGTATCCACAACAGTACCTCGTGCATCTTGCAAAGCAACACCACATTGCTTCTTCCCATTACTATTAGTATCCATAACATACAAGTCAAAATGTCGTGTTACTTCTTCCTGTGGTTTCAAGCTTAGGGATTGTCCAATCATTGGGTGAACGTCTGTGGTGCAGTTTCCTACACTTAATGTGTACTGTGCTGTTAGAGTACCTGTGTTACGTACTGTTGCTGTTAGTACACCATCTCCCGTACTGGCAGCAAAAGTACTGTTTGTCACCCCAGCCGCAATAATCTTTCCTGGAGAAACAGATATCAAATACTGAAGTTTGTCAGCGGAAATAATAACAGTTACCATAGTGGAAAAAGATCCCCTTACCCAGTAAGCAACATAGGGTGAGGTGGAATTAGCACCAGAGGTGAGATCAAATTCACCGAGGAAACGAATCATATACTGTCCTTTCCCTCCGCTCGCTTCTTGTTCCAAATCACTTTTACGGTAGTGTTCCAGTTGACCTGCCAAACAAGCCCCACGATACATATTACACCTGTTTCCCTGTCCTGAGAAACCCTCATACGAGACTCCCACCTTGTTGCACGCCCGACCATCTACCGTTACAAGATTTTTATCAAGTACAATCCACTCGGCTGAACCCGCCATCACACGGGCATGCGTTTTCGGTGAAGAGGGAACAAAGAGCATCTTTCCTGCAAGATCTAGTGGTAGTTCCGATGGCGTAAAGTCACCTACAATACGAACCAAGGCACCAAACTCCGATGAAGAATTTATTAATACATCTGGACCCAATTCAAGTGTTGTTTCCTCCTTGTTGTTAACGGAGTTTTTATTATTGCTTGATAACCCCACATGTATGCGATACCATGCCGTTGGAGATCCCAAATTGTACCCACTGTACCAAATCTCCCCGAAGCGAAGACATGAAGCCATACCTGTCATGCCAAATAGATTGCAGGTCTGAACACTACGACTATTTGATGGACAAACACCAGCCAATTGACAAATACCACAGTTACAACAGAATCCCTCACTGTATGGAATTGGATTTCCAAACCTGTCAAGTACCACCCCACAGGTTGCGGAAGTATCTGGTGTATCTCTGCATCCACTAAACACATTTGTGGTTACCTGCTGCTCATATGGCTCGGCGTTGAAGTTCCGCTCATAGAAAACAGGATAACGGTATTGAACACGTGATTTTCGTGTTGTCAGTCGAACCGGTTCAAACATCACCTGAGCGTTTCCACCACTGTTAGTCTTGTCCACAGCTTCACGCACCAATACAACCTCTTCTACATCTTCCATTTGTCCGCTCTCCACCGCTAGTGTTATAATCATTTTCTTTTCGCAGGGGAAAGCCTCATTAAGACTCCCACGTTCGCAGTACTCAATTGAAGATGATGCCACAACTAAGGCCTCAGTTATGAAAGGAGACATCATCGTCAGATGAGTAAATATCGCCGTGATAAAAAATATGGTGATTGAGAACATTTTCTTTTTTCTCTTATTGGTATCTCTGTCCAAGGAAAAAAAAAAGAACCCTGCTTCTTATTATTCTTGTCTTTTTTTGTTATTTCTACCATTACAAGAGATTAATAAAGAAGAAAAAGACGCGTGAAACGAAAAAAAAAAACAGGAATGGGACGCAGTCTAATAAAATTACCATCAACATAAACACATACCTCAAATAAGAGACTTTTTAAACCTTTTTTTTAACCTGTGATAATAATACTGATAGGCAAATAATAATAATAATAATAATAATAATAATAATAATAATAATAATAATAATAATAATAATAATAATAATAATAATAAAAGAAACGAGATTTTTCTCTCTCACTGTATGTGTGCGTGCGAGCGTACATATCCTCATAAAAGGCAATTACAATACAGAAGAAGGGATGTATCGAAACAAAGGGAAACTCCAAATAGAAAAGAAAAAAATAAAGCAAAATAAAAAATCAAGCACAGTGTACCTCCACCCCTTACTTCCTTCCACCATCACTGCTACGATTGGTATTCCCTGACACTTCTTCAACTGTAACTTCAAATTCATCTATTTTCTCGGGAGTTTTACCACTATGCGCTTTGGCATCCTCTTCAAACTGTACTTCAATATCATCCTCTGCCTTGTAGTTTTCAGTCCTTCCACTAGACAACATTGGATCATCCTCCTCTATCTGCTTTTCCACAAAATCCTTTGAAATTTTACCTGTATTTGGATCATACGCCAACTTTGCCCCTCTTGCCACTTTCTTTCCCTTTTCATTCTCCCCCACCCCAAACGCCATCATTCCCATCTGCGGCAATCCATCGCCCCGCTGCAATCCCTCCATCATCGCCCGCATCGAATCCCGCATCTCGGGGGTGAGGGACTGCTTGAGTGTTTGGTGCATATTCTGCAGCATGGCCGGGTCCATCGTGGGACTTCCGCCGACAAAACGACCGTCAAACAAATCGGCCGTACCGCCAGCCGATGTGGAGTTTCTCTTCGCGTCGGATAATATCTTTGCAAAGTTCTCAATATTGGAGATGCCGCAGCCACTACCGCCGCACTGTAGACACACAGCCGTTGGGTGGAATAATGAGGAAGAGGAGAAACACGTAAAGAATAAACGTGATCGCTGCATTGATCGCTAAACAGACACACACACACAGAAAGAGAAAGAGAGACTCACACAGAGAATATGTTCAGTGTGGTTTTCTTGCTAAATAGCAGTAGTAAAAAAAAAAAAAAAACATACCCAAAGAAACAGAAAAAAGGAAAAGAAACAACATACGTAAAGGCAAAATAATACAAAAGAAAAAAAAACAATAAATAAATAGGAACAAAAAAGGGTCCAATTACAGACACCCCTTAGAGTACAGAGGTTTAAGAAAAAAAAAAGAACTATTAGTACAAAGCAACAACAACTTCGACTTTACCCATTATCGAAAATATACTGCAAAACGAAGCGATCCCATCTCCTCGCTTCCCAAACTGTGGTTCTTACTTCTTCTTATGTGCCTCACACTCCGCCACGATGACTCGCTTTTTCTTTTTTTTTCTTCGCCTAACTCCCTTCTTCAGCCTCCTCTCATCACTCCTCTTCCCTCAACTACGGAGCGTAAAAACACACAAAGACGAAAAGAACAAAAAAAAAAAACGGTTCTACACTTAGCGATGATATCCCACCAATGACTGGCGCTCCTCACCCGCCCGACTTCACTACTCACTACCCAATATATTCATCCACTTTCAGGTGAATTATCTTTTTATTTTAGTTTTTATTTTTTTTCTTTGCTTTACTCTCGTTCGCCCTTCCCTTCTCCCCATTTTAAAACCATCCCATTCCAAGACACGGTAGAAAGAAAAAGAGAAAAGGAGACAGAGATAGAAATATAGATATAGAAGCACGTCAAATCTTAATCAATTCATAATAAGGATAACACCACGTTAGGTGCTAAAATATACTTTGATATAATTTGTCTCACACAATTGCCGATTCTATAGGAGAGGGTACAGTTGGGAAAGACAATCCCAAAAGTTGGCCTCTGTAATCTTTAGTTAACTGCCGTGAATAACGACGAAGTTCACTCAAAGAAGATGTCCCAGAAATTGCATTTACTTCAGAGTTCGGGTGGTTTAGTGTCCCATAGTTTGACGCCGAAACTGTAGATAATCCTCTGATCTCTGATGAGTTCCTACTAACATCACCCAAGAGCGAGTCCAGGTGCAACTCTGCTTGTTTGGGGTATGCCGAAAAGGGTAATAGGCGAAAAAACCATCTAAGAAAAAAATTTGGATGCACGTGTTCTCCGTATTCATCGCCATCACCAAAGACTTGATGTAAGTTTTCCTTCACCCCGAGATCAAATGGATTTGGTGATGGAATTGCATAAGGATCTTGCTCCAATTGATGTTGCTGAATGACGAGATCAAGGGTTGTCAAGTTGTGTCGAGCAAGTTTCCAGTGTTTTATCAGTAACGAAGCCGTTAAGAGAAGAAAAATGAGTGATTCTCCGAGACAGACATAAACTCCTAAAAAAGGTGGACATCCATCCATACCTCCCAGCAGTAACTTAGACATAGCGATATTATTTCCTTTAATTTTTCCCATTGTGGTAGTATGGACATCACCGCCCAGAAGTAATGGTCCTAAAATACATTTACCATTACGCCAAACAGCATCTTCTTCGCTGCGATGTACCACGACTCCTCCAATAATTCTATAGTGTTGTACAAGATGTAGAGAAATAGCCACTATTAACACTGCACTTACCCATAATGTAAATGTAAAAGTGTACAGAACCACAAGGAGATACAACTTGTAGTTGAAAAACCCTACACACTGTCCAAGCCAGGGACAATGATGATCATACTTCAATACACATCGTCCACAGTGACTACAGTGATGTGCCCTTTGTGGTTTATACACAATACACAAAGGACACAAATGTGGTGCTCCCGCTACTTCTCGCGCTAACAAAATACTCTTTGGCGATCGCTGCCGGAATGCCTGTGGCACACGACCGGGATCTGTCACTACTGCTGCCACGTACGCCCACGTAGCGAGTATTAACAGTAATACAGAGATACCAAACAAAATCCAATTCTCAGTTGAGACGTTAAACAAATGGCTGAGATGCAGAGGGGAGGAAGAAGTTGGTCGTACTACCTCTAAGCCAAATGGTTGAAAAAAAGCCAATTCTAATGCTTTGAGTGTGTGGGGAAATAAGTAGGTGTAATAACTATACGCAGAGTACATGGTTACAGTGAATAGGGTGATAAGAATAACGACATCTGCCCCACTGCGTCCACAGCAGTACATTCCGTGTTGATATCACTTTTTTCTCTCTCTTTTGTTTTGTTGTTGCTGTTTTTTTTTTTTTTTGGACGGTCACACAGCAATAAAAACAAAACGAATCACGATGCGTTCAATGAATAAAGTTTTACAAAGAAAAAGATCTCTTTTTTTTTCTTTTTTGAGGGGGAACACAGACACCTACCTCTCTCTCTCTCTCTCTCCCACCCAATCCGCCACAAAACACCCAAGAAATAAATACAAAGGAAAATCTGACACACCAGTTAGTTTCTTCCTTCTTTACGCAACTTACTTTCTGAGTTTCTAAATTAGTCTGTTTCTTATTTCCTCGTTATCTGCAGCACTCGTGCAAATATTAATATTTTAATACGAAGAGAGAAGAGCGAAATAGTGAGGAACACGCAGCGAGTCGATCAACTCCCAGTACAATCCCCACGGTTTACGCAGCAGACGTCCAGAAAAGAGTCTAGAAAGAGAACTGTGTATGTGCGTGTATATGTATGTGAGTGTATCTGTGGAAATAAAGGGGGAAAAAAACACGCGCTAAACTAAAATTTCTTGTTTGCTTTTTTTTTTGTTGTTGATTCTCTAGTTGTTGTTTTCTTTTGTGTGTGTGTTTCTTTTTTGTTTTCTCTTTTTTTAGTTTTCTTCTTAATTCGCCCGCAGCTCAATACAGCTCTTTTTCCTTATTATTGTTATTATTATTTCTTCTGTGCTACACAAGGGCAAACGCCACTAAAGTAAGTATGTATGTGTACGATAAAGAAAGAAGAAAAAAAATTAATAAAAAGAATTGAATAAAAAAACATAGAAATAAAGAATATTAGTATTCAGTATCCTCTTTTTACATGCTCTCTGTCTTCTTTTTCTTCTGCGTACATAATACAATAATCACAACAAGAGAAAAAGAATACGTTAGACGTGTGTTTGGGGGGGAGAAAGTCAATAGAAGTGGTTAGAAAGAAGCAAACTCAATCTATATATATATATATATATATATATATATATATATATGGCCTCTAGTACTGTACAAATCCAGAAGAATAAAATGTTATGGTAAACTATAACTAATAGTCTCATCCCAACTGTTCTCTCTCTCTCCCTCTCCATCTTACAGTCTCATAATATCTCTTCGCATAGATGGGGACTCCAACAGCCCCATTAAAGCAGTGGAGAAAGCTGCATGACGTTCCTTGTTATAAACACTCCTAAAAATCTCTGGAGCGTCTTCATTGAAATCATCAAAGCAATCATCTATCTCTCCGTATAAACGATAGGCTTTAAGCATCGCATCCCGATAAATATTCGCTGTACCTATTGCCTCGGGTACTTACCTCATTTCATTTTTCTCAGATGAAGGTGAAAATGCATCACGCAGGAATTGTTCAAAATCCTCATGGTTTTCATTCACTTCACTGGGGCAGCCTCTGCCATATTGTTGTTATGATGTGGATGTATAACAACATCTCTCTCTGTTCTGGAGGGTGGTGTTTCGTATAAAGACCGCGCGTGTGATATTGGATACTGTCCAAGTACGATTATCTCATCATAACCGTCATAATCTTCTTTTATTTTGTTTTCTTTATTCTTTTCTATTTTCTCTTTATTTTATATTTTCTCTTGTTGTTGTTGTTTAATGATATATAATCTATGTTGAGGTGCGGCATCCACACGGCGCTCCAGAATGACGAGAGGATGTGTCTTGACGCCCATTTTGTTCTGGTTATATATATATATATATTTATTTATTTTTTATTTATTTTAAATAAAAGGAGAAAAAGAAAAAGAAAATAATAATAATAATAATAATAATAATAATAGTAAGAGAAGAAAACAAAAAAAGACACACACAACTAAATAAATAAGAAATATTATTATTACTAGTAGTAACAATAGTGATAATAGAAAAAAAAACACTACAGCCATCCTGTAGTGCCTTATCACCAATAACTCCTAGCCATGGACAAGAATTATCTCTTTATTGTACCCCCATTTGATCTAATTTATTGAATATTTATTTATTTTAATTTTCTTTTATTTCATTTCTCATCAGTTTTCTTTTTCTTTGCTGCTATCTCTGCTTTCCTCCATCTTTCTTTATTTCTTTTTATTCTTAGTTATTCGTGTCATTTCTTCCCATCCTGCGATGGCACAAGAAACACGATCCCCCATGACCAATAAATAAAAGAATAAAGGCAGCAATCAGCATGAAGAAAAGAAAAGAAGGAATGATGACAGAAGAAGAAGTAAAAAAAAATAAAATAAACGAGTAAAATAAAAGAGAACACATCGATATACACTTGTACAAACCAGAAATAAATATAAATAAATATAAAACAAAAATAAAAAGAAAGGAAGACATGAAATGGGAAATGAATGAGAAAAGAAACGACTCTGAGGCGCGCAAACAAGAATAAATAAAAGGAACATATAATTCCTCTTTTTCCTTTAAATTCTTCTTAACACCGCCACTATCATTGCTAATATTATTATTAATGAGATCAGAGGGGCATACATTCGCAGGCATCAGAAATGTAAAGCGTTTTTAAAAAAATACACCGGAAAAAAAAATGTCATATACTGTGTAATGAAAGAAAAAAAAGGAAAAATACATGTGTATAAATAAATAAATAAATAAATAAATATATATATATATATATATATATATATATTTATATATTTATTTATTTATTTATATATTTATTTGTGTTTTCTTGTATGTATGTTTGCTTTTTTTTATGTATTTTCATAACTTTCTTGACGATTTGTGTTTTTTTTTCTTTTTCTTCCCCCCTTTTTTCTTATGATTCATCCTCATAGTAGTATTACGACCAACAAAACGAGTAATGAAGGAGTATGGGAAAATAAATGAGACTTACCCCTTCTTTCCATCACCTTCGTTTCTGTTTGTGGATATTACTATAACGTAGAGGAAGAATGAAGAAGAAAAAAATTTTCCATTTTACGCGTTAGTGAAAAAAGGGAAAGAAACATCTAACATCGCCTTTTTTTTCCCCTCATATATATATATATATATATATATATATATATATATATATATCACTCAGGGAGTTCGTTATTATTATTATTATTATTATTATTATTATTATTATTATTATTATTATTATTATTATTATTATTATTATTATTATTTCTCTGTTGCCTTTCTCTCCTTGTTACTACCATTGCTATTTGATGATGTCTTACTTTAACACTGTTTCATTCTCTGCAGTTTCTTTTCGTTATTAATATACCCAACAAATAATATTAATAATAATAATAATAATAATAATAATAATAATAATAATAATAATAATAATAATAATAATAATAATAATAATAATAATAATAATAATAAACAACGCACCACACGAGTGTAGGAATAAGTGTCAACGCGTAAAGTGAAGACAGCAGAAAGGGGCACCACCAAAAAAAAGAAAAAAAAAGAAAAAGAAAAACAGCTCGAAAGGAACACTCTCACACGACAAAACCAGAAAAAAGAAAGAAAGGAGTTTTTTTTCGTAAGTGGGAGAAAAAACAAAAATCAAATAAAAGACCACTTGCAGAAAGGCCACAGGCACATACATATATACATATCATGTATCTATTTATCTAGAAGATCTCTTTTTTTTTTTCTTCTCCTCTTTTCTCCTGCTAATGTAGAAATAAGTGCGTATGAGTGGCTAAGGGCAAAGTAAGATGATAGACAGATAGTACAAACAAGCAAACAAATAAAAAACAAAAACAAGGCAGTGTAAAGCATGTGAGACACACAGTAGAATAATACCAAAAGTGATGAACAAACGAAAATGAAAAAAAGCGGGGTGAATCGACTTAACGCAAACACATCCACGGAATTCCCACGCCACATTTCCCCACACCATAAAAGCGCACATAACAAAAAAAAAACAACAACAACAAAAAAAAAGTAAATAAAAGAAAAACAACGAAAAAAATAAAAAATAAAATAAAAATGAATCAAAAAAACAAACACATATATAAATAAAATTCGTTAAAAGTTATGAATAGAAGCGGAGGAACTCAGCCGAGTTCCTCCTTGTGGCCATGGTGGTGGGAGAGGCAACACTGTCGAGGTTGCCCCGGGGGAAGCCGGAAAATAAAATGAAAAAGTCAGGGGATGAGAAGACGGGGAAAAAGACAGGGAAAGAAATAAACAAATAAAGGAATAAATGAATAGATAGACAGAAAGATAGAAAGATAGAGAGAGACAGATAGAGAGATACAGTGAAATAGAAATGAAAGAAAATAGCAAACAAAAAGAAAAGGAAAAAAAACGATCAAAAAAAAAAACTGAGGAAGAAGAAGTATCTAAATGGAAGAATGTAATATAAACAATGCACAGCTGTATTTTAGCTCTTCATTCTTTTTTTTTTGGTTTGTTTACCTTCCACTATCTTTGTCTTTTTCTTTTCTTTTCCTCCTATCTGTGTTCTCTACTCTTCTCATATTTTCATTTTCACACCTCCTCCCATTCTCAGTTCAATAACATCTGCGGGTGTTCGGACGAGTCTCTTTTATTATTATTTCGATCCACTTGCACACGTACATATTTAGGCACATGTACATACAAATATGCATTCATACATACATATGAAGGAATAGTAAAAGTCAAATAAATAAATAAATAAAGGGAAGGAAGAAAAACAAAAAAAAAGGAAAGCAAGAAAAAAAAAACTTAAAACCGATTGTCATACGGATCATTGACTCTACCATTGCGTTATACTCTTTTCGATTGGAAATAAAAATATATATATCATTGTCATGATTCAACAAAAAGAAAAGAAAAATAATAATAATTACAGAGATCACGGTAACCACCAAAAGAAGGGAAAGAAAGGAGCACGTACAGAGAAGCAATAGAAGAGATTTACAAGTATTATTATGAAGAACAACTCCTCCATTATTTATATATAAGGTCCTTCATTCCTTTCTTTCCTTGGTGGTGGGTCTTCGTCCACTTCAAGGTAATATTACTTGTCAACTTTACCTTCCAGTTCCTTCTGCAGCATAGTACACCTCCTTTTTTTTTTGTTTACTCTTTTTTTTTTACTTCCATGCGTTCATATTTAGCAACAGCCACACACTCCTTTTGGCTTAATAATTGCACGTATATCAATATATATATATATATATATATATACGTATATGTCTGTATTTAAATATGTTGACGTTTCCATCCTTTGTTTCCCTTTTTTCCTCCCTTTCTCCTTTATTAATTGACTGTTTTCCGAGTTCTCTGTTTATCTCAGGGTGGTTGGAGTCACCCAGGCAAAGCTGGGTTGCATATTTATCTGCGGAAACCCGCCGTTGTACGGTACGCCCGCCGCTGCCGCATAGCCAGTGGATTGCTGCGGTGATGGTTGTTGTGGTTGTGACATCAGCGGCATTGCCGAGAGCCACAGCACTGTTCCCGTGTTTTCTGTAGACCGCAGTGGAACAGCTGTAAACGTCAATGGTGTTGACGGGACGTTACCAACAACAGCAGCTGCTGTATTATTATTATTATTATTATTATTATTATTATTATTATTATTATTATTATTATTATTATTATTATTATTATTATTATTATTATTATTATTATTGTTATTATCGTTATTATTATTATTATTATTATTATTATTATTATTATTATTATTATTATTATTATTAGCAGCAGTAGTAGTAATAGTAGTACCGTTTATTCCAGATCCCGCCATGATACTCGTAGTGGTGGTGGGTCCTGTCTGGGAGGCGGTGTACATCAGTGGTGTAATTGGCATATGTCTATCCACGCAATTTACATTCATGGGCGTTGATAATACATTGTGTGGCTGCATTATTGTACTGTGGGTGTTGCGGCCACTGCGGCGTACTTTGCACGGCGCATCTGGACGACAAGCCCACAGTACATTGCCGGCATCATCGACGAACCGAATCATATTCTGCACTGTACGTTGCTTTTGATGTCGTACACAGATAACAGCATCAAATGGGGCCATTCTAACAGCATTTTCACTCCCTGTCTGACAGAATGGTGTTTTTCCTGTCAAACTCATAGTAGAAGAATGGTCTAATGAGGTATGGCATACACCAGCGATATTATTATTATTATTATTATTATTATTATTATTATTAGTAGTAGTAGTAGTAGTAGTAGTAGTAACGTGTGGTGTTATTCCACTCTTGTATTCCGCCGCTCTAAGTCCCCCACTGACGCCAGCGCCAACACCGCAGAGAACTGGACTGCTCGGGTTTGTGCTGGAGGCAATCGGTGAGTGTGAAGTTACATCAGAAATCCCACTTAATGTAAGCCCAAATAACAGCGGTGACGAACACTCCTCATGTTGTTGTTGTTGTTTTGATATCGGTATGCTGTTGTGTGTGATCGGTCCCCAAATGCTCGAATTATACGGGCTGGAAAGCCCAGATATATCTCCTGAAAAGATCATGAGAAATAAAAATAAATAGATAAATAAAAAATTTGTTTTACGCGTGCCCTCAATTTCGCGCTTTTCTGTATATGTACGTTTGTGTTGTTGTTGTTGTTGCTGTTGTTGCTGTTGTTCTTTTTTTTTTTGTCTTTTTATTCAGTGTATGTGGTTTTCTTTTCTTTCTTGCCGCACGTAGCTGAGAAAACTATTCGGCCTTCGCTATTTTTTCCTTTTCCTTACGTGATCGCAGATATCAAATTAAAAAAAAAACAGAGAAATGTGTATATAAAAAAAAAAAAGAATCCCAAATAAAATGAAAAATCAAAAGACCCTACAATAAACACAAACAGAAAAAAACAAGAGTATAAAGAATCTTCTTGTAAAATGTGTTATTTAACTCTCATCATACAGATAGAACTCACTTCCACCTTGTTTCATGTGCCTGTACAACACATTACACATCCACCTTACTCGCAAGAAGACATCGATATTCCTTTTTCCACCCAAAGCAGAGGAAAGTGACACATCTCATCTTCACTCCGCTCTAAAACCCTCGTATCATCTCCATTACTGTTGTTATTATGGTTTTTATTACTGTGTGACTGCTGCAACCAGTAGTGAACAGAACCTCCAGCCACGATCCCATCACCTTCTTTCGACATCCCAACAGGAATAAGGTTCACAGGTTTAACGAATGAGTGATCAACATCATTCTCAACTTTATCGCCACTCAAAACACCATATAACGTGGGAGTCCTCTGAAGAGCGATTCCCTTTGGCTCTAGCTGCCGCAGAAGAAGCTGTAGGATTTTTCGTTGTCGCTGAGCCATCCATAACCGCGAGAGCGGAAATCGATCAGCCATCATCTCTACAGTACTGTAAAACTCATCCATTTGTTTTTCGTTTTCACTTTTAAAGGGAAATGTTTGCAGTTTAATCATTTGTTGAGCAGTTCGCTCCATACATTGCCGTGTAATACCGCGAGGCAATCCAGCTTTGGTATTTAGCACAGCAACATTACTATCCAACCAGGCAAAGGAATGATGAGTTGCATCAGCTTCGTTGATGTCGTCATCGTCTTTGTTTTTGTTGTTCTTGTTGTAATCCTTATCATTCTCTTTTCTACACCTTTTTACACCAAGTAATGGAAGAACATTGCTTTTTCTCCCTACAGTAAATGTAAGCCATGCACTCCGTGACCAACAACAGTCAACCTTTTCTTTTTTGTTATTATTATTCTTCTTTTTCTCATCGTTGCTACCATTACCTCCATCACCTCCTTTCTCTCTTGTCAAAGAAACATTGTTCTGGGTAAGGAGTGAAAGTAAAGAAGATGGTGTAAATCCACAAATAGGCACATATGGAGCTACTTGCATGTCATACAACACACACCTGGTTCCATCAGAGACATTATTTCCCTTTCTAGGAGATGTATTTTCTCTCACAAAGTACTGTCTACGGTCATTCAGAGCTCTGGCCACATCCTCTAGCGAAAACGAGTCATCCATCCTGTCAGCATCATCTAAATACTCTGGAAGCCATATACTTTTAAATCGTATGCGTTCCGGGAACAGCCGTGTTCTGCGCCTTCCCTGCATTCCCAAACAATGCCAACGCAGCAGTTTGTCAGAACACGACATACAAAGATTTTGGTGTCCTTTTCCAGGCTTTACACGACTAACTAAGAGTAATCCATCAGCTGGATGACTGCGGTGGGCAGCCATAGTGTGACCATGGCACACAACAACATTACTACTCCCATCAACAACACTATTACTATTAACAAGAGTAACAGCAGTGTTCAAGGATACCATAAGCTCTTTTGTAAGCTCTGGGTTTGTATTTCCTCTCGAATTATATACAAGTAGTGAGTGTCCACTTGGTGTTCGCAGCAACACACGACCTCCACCATGAGGCATAGACATCGCCCCACACGGAGATTCAGTGCAGACAAGATGCAACTTTACACCGTCCCGTAAGCGAAAACAACGCCAAGGGAAAGCATCATTATCATTACTATTATTACTGGTTTCACTTTGCTTTAGATGCATAAAAGAGCAAAATTCCACAAAAGGGTGTTGACGAGTTTCATCCTGTGCAAGATACTCCGCCGCATCTAACAAAAAAGCAATAAAACCCCGACGAGCCATTACCTCTGCATGACCATCTCGAAGCAAAAGATCAGCCTCAAGAAACTGTTTGGGAGGTTCATAACCAACACAACGAGTACCACTACCCAACGAAACACAAATAAATCTGCTTGTGTCATCCCTATTGCTGTTATTTGATACAAACTCCAATATAATACCTGCAACAACTGTCCCTCCACGACTCAATCCTGTAATGACATTTTGGTACCATTCATCTCTGGCACGCTGACGGAGCAATGCCAAAGCGAAGGCCTCAAGAAGCGAACTGGTGACAAGCGAATCTTTACCTGACCCATAATACATCAGTCTGCTAGTCATTATAATAACATAAGCAAAAGAGGAAAATCATATGGAAATAAACATTTAGTAGTACCAGTAGTAGTAGTAGTTGCAGTAGTAGGAGCAGTAAAGAAAAAAAAAACTACAGTCAACATATTTTATCAATAATAGGGTAAAAAAATTCCACACAACTTTTTCTTAACCAATCTGATTTATTTATTTCTTGATACCCATCCTTATCCTCAATCCGCCATAAAAGCGACACAGAAATTCTTTGCAAGAGAAAAGCGGTATTTCGTTGCTCTTGTAAGGTTGACAAAAACCACATTTCGATTGATATGCTCTCAACAGCTTCCTCCCCTCACCCCACTCCCTCATACAGACGCAGAACACAAAAAGAAAAAAAAACTCTTTTTCCTTCTTCATATCTTCATTTCCCTTATTTTTATTTCACTTCTCTTTTCGTAATTACCTCACTTTGATGTCAAAGGGAAAAGAATAAAACAAAAGAACTTTTTTATCCATCAGTATTTCAAAGAATGAATAAGCGTCTGCATTTAGTTTTGTTTCCTATTTCTACAAAAGGAGAAAACAAAAGCAAGATAATGAATTCAGTGTAAACGATGTTCTGAGTCCTAAGTCTATCGAGGATTCATGCGGCAGTAAATCAAGTAATTCATAAAAAAAAAATCTACGATACTTGAGATTGCTGAGAACCCACCAAGTGACAAACATTTAGAGTTCCGCCCCTGCCGAACTCCGCTCCGCGTGAAGGGTACTGAGAGGGAGAAGTGGATTGGACAGAAAAAGAAAAAAATCCAAATTGCTAAATTTCAAACCTGACATCTTCCGAAAAATCAATTCCCCCACAATAAAGTAAATTAAAAAAATATAGGAGAAATGAAAACAAACTCACACCTCATTCATTTCAGCCACATTTAGTCACACATGTTTTCCTCATGCTTCTGGAAATAAAATACCGGTCCCATGTAGTTTGCCGTTTTTTCACTTAGATTGCTTATTTTTTTCTCATATATTTTGTTGCCCCCTTTTCATCTCGGTTCATCCCGTTTTTATTTTTTTATTTTTTTTTTACACCCTTTCCCAACAGATGTACTTTTGTTTCTGGTTTTATGAAGAGGAACGAAACTTCTTCTTGTATATTTGAAGATACTCCTCCATCGGTCGGAATACCTTCTTACCCGCCTCAGATGCAAGTCCAGCCTCCAAGAGGTCATTGAGTAACTTGTAACTTGCAAAGAAATTGTATCCGCCAGTCAGTTCTGGTGTACATGCCTTCAGTCGTACTAACATGGGGAGAACATACACATCCGCGGCGTTCATCGTGTTACCGCCAAGAAAGGGACCCGCACCAAAGTGTTGCTTCTTTAGTTGCTTTTCCAACTCACCAGCCACCCACTCAATATCTTCCTTCGCACCCTTGTCTTCTGGATTCTTTATAATAGAATTCATGGCGCCAAGAAAATAACTGGCATTTGACTCAGCGAATCTCACATAATATGAACCATCTACATCCTTAGGAAGAAGCTGTGTCCCGCTCTGTGGGAATTGGTCATCAATGTAATGAACAATAGGTTGAGATTCATGAACATAAGAGCCTTGAGGTGTGAGCAATGTCGGCACAGTTTCACGAAAGTTAATCCATGGATACCATTCGGGTAAATTACTCAGATTAATGTCAACAATAGGAAACTCGATATTTTTCAATGCACATGCCAGTCGTGCACGATCTGCGAAGGGACACATCATAGAAACGAATAATACATGGTTTGGAGCGAGTGGCCATGTAAGGTGTGACGATGGTACATGTGTCTTAAAAGCAACAATGTAATCTTCTGGTTTTAGTGTTGTTTCCTTTACGGAAGATCTCTTCATAGATTCGAAAAATATCTTCTTTATGCGAGGACCTTTGTTAAATATGTTGTAACCGGCATAATAACTTAAAACTGGGCGGAAACGGATAAAAAAGGGCATAATCATAACATCTGCCAAAGAAAATGTTTCATCAAGAAAGTATGGTCCACTTTTTTGTTGTTCAGAAATAATAGCTTCAATATATTCAGTATTGTCATCTACCGCCTTTCTTTTTGTCGCATTAAAAGGATCTTCACTAAGAGCAAAGTATGCTCCAATAAGATCAGGAATCTGGGAAATGAAAAACTCCACGCGATGACGTTCATAGGGTGTAGACCCCATGAAACGTTCTTCTTCTGGGGAAATACCAGCAAGGTAACGCGTAATGAGATCTGATTCATATACAAATTCTTTTCCATCAACCTGAAGTGTTGGCACTGTCCCACGCGGGTTTATATCCTTGTACCACTGTGGCATATCCTCGCCAAGAGGTATATCCACTTCTTCCACAGAAAGTCGTTTCTCTCTTGCCATGATCATAGTACGTTGAGAAAACGGGCACAATGAGTTTTTGAACAGTTTAAGAAGCTTCGTCATGATGTATTTCTCAGTTTATGTAGGGTAAAACAAAATGGATTGAGTGTGGCTTTCCGTTTTTTGGAACTAATAATAATAATAATAATAATAAATAAATAAATAAATAAACAAATAAATAAATACTACTATTATGAGAAAATATACAAGATAAAAAAAAATAGGAACAAAAGAGTTTTCTGTATAATCATAAGAATAGAAAGCTAAGAAAAGCACATTATTTCATATATTGGCAACAGTTAAGTATACACAGAAAAACTGATGAAACAGTTATTATGTTTTCTCAGTTCTCATCCCTCTGAGGAAATAAACGTGACAAAAGCGTTTCGGCAAGGTAATTAGTTTGCTGTTGGCTTATTCTTGCATCCAGGGGTACACCACTTTCGTAGGCACGCAGTACAGCTGTGTCACGTGTGGATAACATAGAGGACTGCATTGTACGCCAAAGTCGCGCATTGTCCCTAGGATTACTTAAGAGATATTCCTCCGCCTTTTTCGGGTTTACTGTCCATAATGCACTGGTGAAACCGGCGAGTGGCACAATACGATCATTTGCAATCACATTTTCTTCTACTGTGAGTGGTGCAAACACTCCATGGGTGTCGCCTATCCCCAACACGAGCGCGGACGCGGCAGATGGAGGACCCGCTAATCTCTTTAAAACCTCCCCAAATGAAGAATTGTGATAATTCGATGGACCACCACTTGGAAACGTAAGCAAGTCATCATGGTAAGAAATAAGACGTACTGTTCCAAAGTCAAATCGAGAGCTACCAAAGATAAATAGTAGATCGCTGCTTCGAAAATTACGATGTACGCGAAGAACACGTTCCAGTGATTCTCCAAACATTATAGGGGGTACACGTGGTTCTAGTAATGCACACCTCGATGGGTCTGTATGTTCTCCTAAAAGTAGTCGATCACACCATATACCCATGTAGTCTACCACACGTTCTGAATCCCACGTCTGTGGATTACGTATGCTACCATGTCGTTTAACGGAAACTACAGCTGTAGTACCTTTAAAGAAATTTTTGCGTTGATGATAATTCTTCTGTCGACGTGCTCGGCCAAGTGCATCCCGTGGATGTAAACGGTTCACGTCAGGATTGTGAATGTCACTTGGGGAAGGAGAGCATGTGTCAAGAATTTGCTGGGCGACACGGTTACCAAGAGCCCCACGCACTACATTTCCTTCTTGATTATTACAACCTATACAAACAATAAGCCGTTTCACGGCGGTATCCGCTATGGAAGCTTTTACCCGTACCACCAAAGAACTCGTCATAATGCTGACAGGGCTATCAAATTAAAGCAAAAATGCAGAGTCTGCACTCTTACAACATAAGAGGGGGAAGGAGGAAGAAAGAGAACAAAAGCGGAACAATCGCATTACCTATCCCCATATAAAGAGAGTTCCCACTGCATAATTCTATTAAACGCGACCATTCATCGTTCTCATAACACATTTTCTTTTCGCATTCTGTGTAGTTCTTCCTTCTCTTTCTTTCAATCTTTCTTTTTGTATAGTCTCATGAGCACTCATCTCACCCTCTTTATTTTTACTTTTTCAAGATAAATTAACGGTAGCCTAAAACACTTTATATTGGGTCTCCTAAGCGTCGTCTCGCTATTGTGTATGTCAGAAAGAGGTAGCCTCTAACAGCTTTCCTTCTCAAAATATTTCCCACTTTCTTCTTGCCTCCTTTTTTTTTGTTTCATCTCCCATTCTGTGAAATGATACTACGTATTTTACTGGGTTCAACACCTAGAGTTATTGATTAACGGAAGCAGCTGCAGAGGTTCCTGATGTATTCTTCTCTTCTGTCTTCGAATTTGATTCTGCTACAGATGTGTTTGACTCCATATCACCCTCTGCTATCGCCTGTTCTCGTCGCCGTTGTTCTGCCTCCTCTTTTCGTGCACGCAGCTGGGCATCTCGAGCCTCTCGTATCTTCTTGCGCGTATTTACGAGAACAGTATCTTCTCTGTCTTCTCGAAGAAACAGTGTTGTTCCCTCCAACTCTGATGCTTGGAGCTCCGTAATGGCACGAGCAGCATCATCTGGGGTTACAAATTCCACCACCGCTCTTCCGCCTGAAAAAACCTTGCAGAAGGTTACCTCACCTGCTTGGCGCAAGTGGTCCTTCAACGTGTGCCATGTAGTTTCGTCGGAAAGTCCGGACACTTGCACCCGCTGACCTACCAACTTTTTAACACCGTCAATTTCCACCTCCACAGCAGTGAGGGTGAGGGGGTCGACACGCCTTACCGGTGGGTTAAAGCTAGGTGGGGCAGCAGACCACGCCTCCTCGTCTACAGCGCTGGGCTGTCCCCAGACACCATCCGTGCCGCCACCCCGTCCGCGGCGGAAACTGCCACGGCCGCGATTGGCACGTGCCCCCGTGGACGCCCCCTGCCAGCCAGCATCGCCTTCATTCCACGCACTGCCGCCGCCCCGCCCTCCTCGCCCGCCGGAACCCCAGCCGCCTCCGCCTCTACCGGAGCCCCAGCCGCCTCCTCCTCTACCGCCTCCAGCGGAACCCCAGCCGCCTCCGCCACTGCCGCCTCCGCCAGAACCCCAGCCGCCTCCTCCACTGCCGCCATCTGATCCCCAGCCACCTCCGCCACTGCCGCCTCCAGCGGAGCCCCAGCCGCCTCCACTGCCTCCGCCAGAACCCCAGCCGCCTCCTCCACTGCCGCCATCTGATCCCCAGCCGCCTCCGCCACTGCCGCCTCCGCCAGAACCCCAGCCACCCCCAGCTGCTCCATCGTCATCGCCCCATCCTCCGCCAGAGGAAGACCCTTTTCCCCATCCCTGCATGAGAGCCACTGTGGCGTGCAGCACCCTTATAGATGTGCGCTTCATCAGTACAGAAAAGAAAAAACCTTCAAAAAATAATCTGTTTAACTAACCTATGTCTTCTCCTATTCTTCTAGTAAAGAGTATATCTTGCAAGAAAATCACACAATAGTACTTTTTCTTTAAAAAAAAAGCATAGATGTCACACTTTTACCTTGCTTTATTGAAAGAAAATAATTATAATAATTATCTGGATTTATAGCATTTTTCGTGATTAGTTTCACCCCTATTCGGGAATCAATTCGCCTTCACGTTACGATGCATCAAGTGAGACATAATAAAGCTCCATACCACCTGGAGCAAAGACCCATATACATAGCGAAAATGAGGGGGGAGATAGTAAAACATCGGCATCCAGTTCACACTCCAAAAGGCCAAGCTGTATAACACCATATCTGGCCAATCTTTTCGTAGTTGTCGCCGCAACTGTTTCCCTACCTCATCACAAAAGCATGGATAATCTAGAACCCAACCAACTTTACCCCCCTCAATAACGTCAACGCATCGACGACCGGTGTGATTAATGAAGTAATGACTCAACACTGTCACATAAAATAGATACAAGGGTGTAGTCAAATTGGCCGCTATCCAACTCATAAAACCCTTTACCAGGGATATGCGTCGTGTAACAGTAGCTGGAGGAAAAAGAATATCCAGTCTTCGGTAGACACTAAGAAAAAAATATGTATTAAAAACAACTGTGAAACTGGAAAAAATGAAGCTGCGCCGGAGATCAATCCAAGCAACAGGAGCATCATCCACTCCCTTAACTTTTGCGATAAGGAAATGGACAACCCTAGGACATTTTATTACCAGAGGTGAGTCGGTATTAGGAGGTGATCGCCCAAACACACACTGAACCATGACATCGGCAGAAAATCCAATTGATGTCCCTATAACAGCATTAGAACACCACGGATACCTGCGCAGAGAAAATGAGAGATTGTGGTAAAAACGCCGCAAAACCATACCCTGAAGAGTACGGACAGACAAATAGAGAGACACAGAAAGACACACAAGTGCACAAGCACCCTAACCTACGAATGTACGTAGTGGATGTAAAAAAGAATTATAAAAAATGTTACAATAAAATATCTTAAGCTCAAATTTATTCTAGTTTAAAAATCCAACCAGGTCGATGAGCAGAGGGAATTGTGTCAATGGGACTCTTCCTTTCTGTCGTGTTTCCTATCCCTTCAGATACGAACAAAAACGCAAAACAAAAAAGGAAAAAAAAAGAGGGGAAAAATCAGAGAACAAACGTCACAACCGATACCAAAAAAGAAGGAACCAAGAAGGAAAAAAGAATTTTTCCCTATCAAACGCTGTGACGCCTCACGAACCCATATCGGCAAAGGTGTTCAAAACGAATAATCAAAAGGTAGTTAAACACTCACTTTACACATTAAAAAAAAAGATAAGAAAAATAGGGAGGAAAGGGCATAAAGTAGAGAACAAGTGGCATTTAAACATATTACAGCTCAATTGTGAAGTCGAATCGCTCATTAGCCTACCCAAGAAAAAGTATACTTAATCACCAATAGAGGCTACAAGTGTGCATATATTAGACTCATACCCCACTACCCTATCACACTACACTACACTACAGCTCGCTGCATCTCAAAACGTTTGTTTTTCAATTTTTTTAACTATCATCTTTTGATAATTGATGTCCCAAAACTATAATTGAAGAATATTCTCAGGTCGAAGCACATCCTTTACACTTCGCTTGCAGACAGGACATTTGTTTTTTATTTTCTTTTGTACAAAATTCTCATCATCATTTTCTCCTTGTACATTGGTATGGCTACCTTTACTATTAAGTCTATGCAATGACCGTAATAATCCCTCTCTCCATTTTCCAATTTGAGAATGTGAGGATTCTCTTCTCTCCGTTAAATTGACTTCTTCACCTCCCACTCTTAGTCCCTCCGAATGTTGCTGAGGTAAATTATGATATCCCTCCCTAAGCAAAATAGGGGATGCCTCAGATAACCGAGGTTCTCTATTCTCAGATGTGCCTGCACCACCACCTTCTGTATTAAAAGAAAGAGGAATGCATTCTCCATGGACGTCATATGTCTCAAGATGTAGCGATGGCAACGATTGCGGTTGTTCCGCATTTTTATCTACTACCCCTACTAAAGTTCTTTCTCTCACTTTTAGTCCCAGACAAGGACGACAGAACAAATGACCACAAGGTAATAAAATAACGATATCATCATCTACTTGACCTTTCCTTATTCGATCTTCAATATTTCTATTTCTGGTCGTTTTTATTCCTTTCATTGAGTTGACAACAGTAGTTAGTATACGTGCCTGTAACGTACGCTGACACGCAGCGCAACTTAATACACTATTTAGAGGAGAAATTTCATCTCCTTCTTTATATCCACCATCCACCTTTGACTTTGAATTTGACTTTAATACTGATACTATGGTATTTAAGTAAGTTTTAAAGATATTTTTCGCTCGACGGCGGGCAGAAAGAGGTTCACTTGAACCAAAACCATGGCGTCGCACTGCAAGTTGTGCGTCCACATCTGCCAGGCGCATCCCATTATGTATCAAAATACTACCACGGTAAGAAATAAAGGCCCGTATCACTCCCATACATGACATAATCCCAATAACAAGAAGTACACCTGATAAAATTGCAAAAAACTGAGCATATGTTCCAAGAAAACGTGGATTTATTCCAGCTCCATTAGCTTGACAAGCGGAACATTGACTTAAACTATCCATTTTTTGGTCATTTTCGCATTTCAACGTGCTACTAGCAGAAATACATGACTGTGTGCCACAACACCACAAACAAGTATCTGATATATTTTTTTGCTGAGATAACAGGCAAAGACCACAAGTATTCGCGTATTGACATGGTGAAGGACAAACTTCACCTGAAACAATAGCAGCATCCCCCATTGAGCATCGCGTACCATTTGAAACACACCGTTGTTCTGCACAACACCATCCACATCCATTTTCTCGATTTAGACATTCATCAGCAGTATCATGTTTTGCACACACATCTTTAACACATCCTGATTCATCACCATATTTCATACAAACAGTACCTTTCCCACAGCATGTCACATTTTTTGTCGTGGCGCAGCACTCAGTGTTTTGCCCACATGCCATTTCACCACCAGCACCACCACCTGGTGCATTGCAACACTTGCTTCCACCAGGAACGCAGTAATATGAAGGAGTTTCACCACAGCAGATTGGAGCCTCAGTGGGGCAGTAACCCCCTCCACATTTTACATTTCCCTGAAGAGTAATGTTATTGTTGCTCATTTGAAGTTTTACCCACCGTACTGGTTTCACTGTCATTGACTCTTCACGCAGTAATTCTTCCATGACGTTTTCAAGGTTTTCCTCTTCCGGAATTAATTTAACAGGAAATCGCTCCTGTAGTCGCGTTCCTCCTTTCACCTCCATTGCCTCTGTAGTAAGAAAGTGCAAATCTGCAGCAAACTCAACCAGCAGGAGCAATAATAATAATAATAATAATAATAGTAATCGCACCATCATATTTCTCTTTATTGTTTTTTTTTTTTCCTTTCTTGTTTCCTCGTTTTCTCGAATAAAAGAATAACAATAGTAAATGGCGAAGCCAACGTCAATCAATGAAGAATTTTTAATTCTCTTCGTTTCTTTTTTCTGAAAAAGAGGTAAAACAGAAAAGTAAATAAAAGAAATAATATCCACTAAAAGAGCAGGCATAATAATAATAATAATAATAATAATAATAATAATAATAATAATAATAATAATAATAATAATAATAATAATAATAATAATAATAATAATAATAATAGCCCATTAATATTAATATTATTATTACAGACAGAAAACTTCGTAAAATAGACTCCGACTGCAGTCTTTTTAGATTGTCAACAAAATGCCTGAGGAAACACCAGCAAAAACACCAAGGTGTGGTGCTTTTTTTCCCCCTTTTCCGTTGACACTCAAAGCACAGGGAAAGAAAAAATCACTTGTGCACACTCGCATGCACGCGCGTCAGTAAAGGGGAAAGAAAAACAAAGACCTAGTAGAATACACACCTTACTCCGTCTACAACAAGAAATAAGGAGAAAAAAAAAGAAGCGTTTGGTATGTTTTCCCCCATTATGTCTTCTTCACCCGTTGTATTGTAATCAATGTAACCATAAAACAGTCGCAATTAACAACTCATAATTAATTCTGGCGGAATAATGAAAAGAAGGCATAATATGATAATTGCTAACAAGTGTAGCATTAAACCATTTGCTTTTTTCCCACAAGATCCCTCACTGACCCACCCCAAAGAAAAAAAATCCTAATAATCCCTTGGAAATAAACCCTGTCTCGTAGATGAATGACCTTATCTTAGTTTTTTCTTATTTTTAAACGTTTTTTCTCATAAAGAGTATAAAGAAAAAAAAAACTTAAAAAAACCCAAAAATGTTTTCCTTTCGTCCCAATTTCTTGTTTTTTTTTTTTTGCTTAATGTTTCTCTCGCTCAATTTAATAGCAAGCCCTTATACTATCGTATTAAAAATTGAAAGGTAGTGAGTCTACAGATAGTGCATACTTGTTCGCAAAGAATCTGGCAGTGCTTTTACATTTCGCAGGGGAACATATTTTCTTGCGTATTCGGATGCACACTTCAGCGGAAGTGGAAGTGGTAACCCATCGGTTTTATTGGGGTAAAGAAACCCCATCCCATAAATGAGGCTCTGCAATTCACGTAGTTCAAAGTTGTCTTTCCTTCCAAAAATAACGTACAACGTGGAACGTGCATGACCAAGAGTACAATTTGCTCCGGTTAGAAAGAAAGATTCACCAAATCTGTTATCTGTTCCTTCCTCTGTCACAAAACCCCGTGGAACATTACATAAAAAGGAATGATCTTTTGGTGTTGGTGCGCTAAAACGGGTGTGTACATAACGTTGCGCTGCTACAGCAGCCCATGCGACGTTGTCTTTGAAATAACCACTTAAAAAATCAATATCATGTTGTCTGGCATTTATTAGCTCACCTTCAGATGCACAGCCACGCAAAAATACAACGGCTGAAACCTGGAAACCTTTTTGCTTGAAGTGTCTTAGTGCATCTTTTATAAATTCTTCCATTTTTATAGAAAGTACTTCTGATGGAAGTAAACTCCCTCCAGAATGACGTGAACTTTCAGTATCAGGGGCAGTTGAAAAAATTGTTTCTTTTCTTCCGTTAACATGATAATGATTACAGTACGTCATCCATTCTTTACCGCGCACAAAAAAAGCAACAAAAGCAACTGTATAAATTGATTCTCTTGTTGTTAAATTTTCCGATCTAATGTTTATTTGATCCCTTCCAACGTCCCCTGCAATCACCAGTGCTCCACTGCCTCCAGACATTTTTTTAGTTAGTGAAGGGCAACATTTCTGAAGATCCAAAACCCAGTTTAAATTTCCATTTTTTGCAGAAACTTGTTGAGCTACTGCCTTTACTATAGATGCCTCTCTATATCCTGTTAAGTCTTTCACGATCATTTGGCTGAATATTCCTTCGGTCGTCCATATTGACTTTAGAGATTGATAATTTTCTTTTTCATGTTGTCGAAAAAAAGCAAAGCCCATCATTTCTTTATACGAAAGGCCTTTAGCAGCCCTGACATTGTCCAAACGATGTATGTTTTTCAATTGCACCGGAGCATTTATAGAATCAAGATTTTTCTTGATAACGCTCAAGACAATTTCACCGCGGTTTGTGTCATCATAGATTGCGACATCCAAAGAACGGCGATTCCCGGGATGTCGTAAAACTTGTAATTCCTTTAGGAAGCCTTGCTGATTATTTTCACCAAGTGTTTTTACACTCTTATATCCATTACCTTGTGGAATGAGTATTTCCACAGGACCCAGAACATGGCCACTGACCAAAAATGCTTCATCCGAAAATGTAATGCCGTATTTCTTTAGTATATCTATCGCGGCACCATTTTCTTCAGTCTTAAGTCGTCTTAAAACTTCACTCACACGGCTTTTTCTATCATTTGGATAGACAGAGCATAATAAAGGCAGTAGACGTCTGTCTTGTTCATCAATAGATAAATCGTACAAAACCTCAGGTGGTATAAGGACCTTTTTACCTGAAGAAGTTTTGCACTCAAATAATATTTGATCAGGGTTTATATGTATTCGGTAGCGTTGTGCAAAATATTGAACATATGTTTGTTCAGGGTTTCCTTTTATTCTGGCAACATCTTTTGCTTTTGTCGTGCTGATTCCTGTAACAGTATATATGCTTCCTCTTGATCCGCCATAAACCGTACAAAGTTTTTTTTTTAAAAATCTTTCACTTAGTAATCTCTCAAAATTTCTTGAACCACTTCTCTTAAGGTCTTCCATCACCAGTAGACAATTTCGTGTAGAAACTACAGTGACAGAAATATCAATTTGTAGTACGGTTTTTTTATTACCCTTTATAGTGGTTGCAAGCACCTTAGGAATAACCCCATCAAAAGTGGCAATTTTGCCACCAACAGTGGTTCCATTCCCATTTATATCCACATATTTTTCTCCTAATTTTTCCCTGTAACATGTTTTCACTGCTTTTCCAATAATACTATTGATTTCAGTTCTGTGTTTGTCAATATCCAGTACAATTGATTCTCTTTTAGCAATTGTTAGTTGATAAAACTGCGTTGCTTTACCCCTCTTTCCCTTGACTTCAAAATCAAACGAATATTCTTCAATGGGAAGTTGTTGAGGGGAGAGTATAAATTGTCCCGTACAGACGCATATTTCAAAGTCAAATGAATTTTGATTCCCAATTTCTTTTTTCATCTTTTTTAAAAGTTCTACGCAAGCTTTTATCTTTAATCGATCTTGAAGATCGACAGCACCTCCTTTCATTTCATACGAAACAGTATTAATGTAAATATGCTTTTTCGTATCAATATTCAAGGGGAAAAGATTTGAATAAGCCTCCAATGGGCAACTATACGTTTTCTCTGCAAATTCCATGATCGCGTCTTTTTCTCTCGATTGATTCTTATGGGAATCACCCAAAAAAAATCCTCCTCCTCGGCCTCCACGTCCTCCTCCTCCTCCACCACGACTACCACGTTCACCGCCTCCTCGGCCTCCACGTCCTCCTCCACCACCACGACCACCGCGGCCTCCACGTTCTCCTCCCCGATCTGCACTCATTTTGATGTTTAAAAATATGCTATCAGTAAAAGATTCAAAGACAAGAAAAAAAGGCCCTATGAATCAGCGCAGAAAGTGCTCTTTATTCAGCAATGTTTACCTAGATGAATAGAAAGGAACAGTACCCAATAAAATCTGAGAAGTTAGAAAAGCAAACAACAAAAAAAAAGAATTAATAATTTCATGGGAATTTATCATGTTATCATTATTATTCTTTGTTTTTGTTTTTTTTTTTTTTTTTGTCGTACCTAAGAAAAGGGATTCTAATGAAAAGCAATAACCATAATCATGCAAACAAAAATGATATAAACAAGACAAAGGTCCCTTCTCATTCACTATATTCTTTTTTTAGATAGCAACCAATACCATGCCTATGTAGCTATTTTCCTTTCTTCCTCCCATAAATGTTTTTAGTCCCAGACTTAACATTTGTAGAAGATGTGATCTCAGCAAACAAACAAAAATGGGGTAAAATCTTTACGTATCCCATCCTTTATAGGTGGATCAATTCCTTCTTCACCCCAAAAGGAATAACAAAAGGCCACCCAAGTAACGGAGAGAAAAATATTCCACACAATATGAACTGAAATCTCCTTTTACACTCATCAAGATTTTATTACAGAAAAGAAAACAATTTTCCAGGCGAACCAATGAAGAAAGAACGAAAAAAAAAAGAAATGTGAAATAAGAAGAAGGTAATAATACAAGGTATTATTACTATTATTACTATTATTATTATTATTATTATTATTATTATTATTATTATTATTATTATTATTATTATTATTATTATTATTATCCTTAATTAACATTCTTAAAATAGCTCCGTTCCCAATACAGGAAGAAAAAAATACATACCAACAGTAAATTAGCACACAAAAAATGGAACTAGGAAAACAGTGAGGAAACAGAAATAAACTCAAATGACCCAATTGCAAATTCATGTCATCTACCCAAGAGGGGAATAAAAGATAACGGAATAAAAATCAATTTCAACGCCGCGAATAATTAAAAAAAGAAATAGAAATCGGAACGGAAACTTCCATTGCTCCAATTCAAATCAAAGCCTCGGGTTCAGAATTCCTTTTGTTCATGTAATCAGGTTACAGGCAATAATTACACACACACACACACACCGGTACCAAAAAAAAAAAAAACGGTCGGTATATTAGTACAAAAACAACTAAAATAAAACAGCAAACTCTTTAAGGACGTCCTTTTCCCGCTCTTCAGCTGCTGTGATAAGACAGTGTAAAGTTAAACAAATTTATGAATACAGGATGTGATCCTAGTATATCAAAGAAGAAGGAAAAAACAGTTAAAATTGTTTTTTTTCCTTTGAAAGACCTCTAATTTTCTCGACCTTCATACCTCACCTATCGTCACATGCACGACAACTCAATGAAAACCAAGACAAAATCTCTAAGGACATACTCAAGAAATCAGACAATGGGTCAGTTAAATTCGTATTACGACAGAATAACATTAAAAAAAAACTTACTCATCTGGGGTATGAGACCAATCGCAGATTCGGTTTCTGGGGGAGAAGGAGGAGTTTTTAATGCCATTTTAATTTACAAAGATAGAACTGCATGAAGAAAAAAAAATACACGTAACTAAACAGCACCACTTCACAGGTTCTTAAAAGCGCAAGAGAAAAAAAAACATAGAAAATGTTCATTCGTTTTTTTCTTTTCTTACACTTCATTATCGCCTTCTCATGAAAAGAATATGAGGTTTCTATAAAAACTTTTTTTTCTCATTCCGGAATATAGTACAAAAGAAAAAGAAGAAAAAAATTTTCAATCACCATTATCATTACTTTTGCTTTCGGAAGCCTAAGAGAATCATATACCATAAATAAGAAAAAGAAAAGAATAGCGTGTAAATCAAACTGAATATTACACCTGTATATCTTATAAAGTTCGACATATCTCACATAATAGAATAGGAGCGATTCCAGGGAAATAATTCTCAGGGAATGGGGAACCACAGCCCTACAACTTCCAAGAGAATAAGAGCAAAAGAAACACAAATAAATAAATGAGGAGCTATTTACTTTACCTAATACAAAACCCAATACTTCTGAGACAATCATATCTTCCTTCTTTCATCGCAACTTTCTTCTGCATTCACAACTTTCACTGCTAAATATTCCATCCATGTGTTTTTTTTTTTGTTTGATCGTCCTTTACATTTCACCAAATGATGTATATCAAATGGGAGAAAAAGAAAACCCGATAGAAGAGCGAAAATAGAATTTAAAGAGAAAAAACATAACCGAGAGATTTCCTACGGCGTTAGAGTATAAAATTTTAATAAAGCAAGGTCATAATTAGGGGAAAAATGGAACCTAAAAATGAAACTCATAACGAAAAAAAAATTCCTTTTGCTCCTGTTTTTTTTTTTTTTTTACTTGCACCAATCCTGGTCAGCATGTAGGTTAAAGTTGAATGGAGGATATCAACAAAAGAAGAAGAAGATTCAAAATCTTACGGAACATGTTTCCTCAGCCACCCGAGAAAAAAAAAACGCTGCAACTCCCTTAAACCATTCTCCACGAGAAGACAAATTAAAGAAAACATTTTCTCATCCATTTCTCATAGATAGATAAGACATAAAAACCCCATTTTAATATATCCCTCATAGTTCCAAGAGATTGGGAAGGCCTGACAATTTAAATCGAACTTGGTACAATTTTAATTTTAGCTTCCTACAGTTTTGTTTTCCTACATAGCACGATACCTCCTTTTCAGAAAAAAAAAGGAAAACAAAAAAAACAACAACAATAATGACCTCTACATTTCCTTTCCTTTCCCATCTCCAGAACATTTTTGCGGCGTCAGAATTAAGAATGCTTTGTACGAAGCCGTCGGAGAGGCGAAAGAGACCAACAAACATCACCGTCAACGAAATACAGGATAACTGCAACCTCAGTGGGATATCGCAAAAAAGTCACTAGCCCGCTCGAGCTTCAAAACTCTGAGCACCCCAACCCTCCTAGCCACCAGAACCCTCGAAATCGGAACACCTTTTCCCAACCCGCAAAAACAAAAGAGAGCCGGGTCTTGCGCCGCGTTTTCCCCCAACGGCCCTGGAGACCCGCGCCCCAAAGGCCGCCAAAACACCGCAAGCCAGCCAGAAAACAAAAATAAGAAAAAAAATTATGCTCTGGACCGTTCGGGGGGGTCCCGTTTGCTTGTTGTTGTTGTGTTTTTTTTTTTCTCCCCCCTCCTTTCCTGGGCAAGGCCGCGGAAACGGCCGAGGGCGCCGCGCCGAAGGCAGAAGCAAAAAAAAAAATAAATAAATAATAGTAATAATAATAACTGAACTAAAAATGATGAAAAAAAATAATTATACTGGTGAATTTCTTTTCTTTTTCTTTTTTTTAATCCACAGCCCCTTTTAAAACAAGTGGTTATTTATTTTCCGCTTCCTAACCGATGGGACCCGTCGGGCGTGTAGCTCAGTGGTAGAGCGCCTGTTTTGCATACAGGAGGCCTAGGGTTCAATCCCCTACTCGTCCATTTTTTCCCAACCTTTGATTTTCATTTTTCGCTTCCATCGCAAAATGGAAGAAGTGGTTTTATTCTGCTCTTAAAAAAAAACTAAAATTACAATTCTAAAGGCTTTGGTGGGGTTTGGGGCATTTTCCCCTATGAATCCTTGGGAGGGCTGTTGGGGTTGGGTGGGGTTTGGTTTTCGCCAGCAAAAACATTTTTGGAATTCCAATATGGCAGCGAGCGGAAGAAAAGGAAACGAGCAGCATAACAACGCAAAGGCGCCACCTGCAATAGTTTTATTTCCATTTTCTTAATTTGCCCTCTAGCATTTGTTACCTTAACGCCGCATAAGCCTTTAGACGCCTTACGTTAAAGGAGGAAATATGAACACATACCCTTGGTGACGGGATGCTGCCTTATCGCGGCGCCAGGGTTGAGCACCTGAATTTATTCAGGAAACCAAAGGCACCCAACAAATTTTTGAGGGAGGTTGCCTCTTCAACAGCCGCAATTTATTTTTCTTTTTATTTTTCTTTTTCTTTTAAGGAGGGGTCTCTTAAAAACCCAGGTCAAAAATGTGTTTCGATACGTTTGTTTTTCGGAATGCTATCCCTTCTCGGGGTTTGCCCGCCGAGAGTTGGTGCCAAGGTCCATTGCCTCGCATTTTTCGGGGGAAGCCATGGGCCAGCATTTTTCTCTTCTGGGGTTTTTTGGGTTCGTAAGCTACAAACGCCGCACAGTGCCGGGACAAAACTTTAATCTGAGAAGGTCTTTGGGGCACGCGCCGGCGAGCCATCAGCAGCAGTTTCTTTTATATATTTCACCTTTGTGCGAATGCCGCTGGGGAGAGGCAAGGACTCTAGAGATATGGTAACAGCCATGGCCTCCCGCGGCGGGAATTGGATTCTTTTTTGCCCCTCTGAGTTGCCTCGGCGGCTAAATCCAATTCCCGCCACCGAGATTCTTCAGAATCTCTTTGTCCTACGCACTTCAGGCGTTTAGCGGTATCTAAAATAAATGGTGCGTATGCATATATTTATGCATAAATATAAATGTGCATATATAATTACCTCCAAATTGATGGAAGTACGCCTTTTTATTCATTTTCAGAGGGTAATGGTTCAGGAAACCACTTCAGAATTCATATTTTTTTGATATGCGGTTAATTTCTGTATTTATTAGTTTGTTGAATCTTGGAGTTTAGATAAGAGTCTAATATTGTCCAGGTTTTTTTTCACACCCATTTATAAAGACGAACGCGTCCCCATGCGTTGCTGTTTGAAAGGAAAAGGCTAAGGGGTAAGGGGTGACATTCGACAACAAAAGAGAGACCACTGGTATAAAAAACTTTGGTAAACTTGGTTACCTTGGTGTTTCTAACCTTGTTTAAGGCAATCTCCCATTTACGGCGTTTAAAATGAAGTAAACGGTAAAACTGAAAAAAAAAATCGGGAAAAGATGGACGAGTAGGGGATTGAACCCTAGGCCTCCTGTATGCAAAACAGGCGCTCTACCACTGAGCTACACGCCCCCCGACACCCGTTGGGGTGTAATGAATTGGAAATAAATATCTATTAAAATTATACATAATAGGATGATAAATAAAATTATTTAGTAAAAAGTAAATTCAAAAAATTATGATACGACATGAATAATTTCGACGAATGCCGAGCTCCAGTGGCCTAATGGATAAGGCTTTGGACTTCTAATCCAAGGATTGCGGGTTCGAGTCCCGTCTGGAGTAGGTTTTCCCTCCGTCCAATCAATTTTAAATATTTTACGGATTAAGAACACAGCTATATTAATAAAATATATAAGATTACCTTTTTCCAGGGTGTCGCCTTCCTAGCTCAGCGGTAGAGCGCACGGCTTTTAACCGTGTGGTCGTGGGTTCGATCCCCACGGATGGCGTTTTCCAGAAGGCAAAATGAACCTTATAACTTTCTTCTATATATATATATATATTTGATTAATCCCTGAAACCAAGGAGCCTCCGTGGCCTAATGGATATGGCATTCGCTTCCTAAGCGAGGGGTTGCGGGTTCGAGTCCCGCCGGGGGTACTTGTTTTTTTCTCCTTTTTTCCTTCCTTTTCGCCATTTTCTTGAGGTGGGTAAGGGGTGCGAAAAAAAAGAAAAAAATAAAATAAATAAAAAAATAAATAAATGAAAGGAAAGAAGAGCGCCCCCTTCCTTTTGCTCTCCCCGTTTCCGCTCGGGCCGGGGCGAGGGAGGAATAGGGGAAGGTGCGAGCCTCGGCATCACCACCTGGCGCGTGTGGTGCTCGTTTCCTCTTCGCTTCGCCCGCCGAGGGGCGAGGTAAGTTTCGTCGAGGGATCCTCCCCCAAAAGGGAACTAAAACAAAGAAAGGAACAAAGGAAGAAGAAAAAAGGACAATGGAAACGCAACGTTGTCCTTTTGGAGAAAACGTTGGCTAAAGAAAGCGCACACACCCATATAGCGCTGCAAAGCGGGCGGCGTAATTCGTTTTTTTTTTCTTTTCGTCTGATCCTGCAGGAAAAAATACAGAAATTAAGATAATGAACGGCAAAAACAAACAAAAAAGAGAGAAAAACAAAAAAAAATGTCAGGCAACAATGTTTTTCTTTCCCCTCACCCCCGCCCTGCAAACGAAAAAAAAAAAATCAACGCAGCGAGGTAAAGTAATTCAATAACACTCTTAATTGTTCTGAACGCTCCGGATCGTGAGTATGGTACTGAAGGTCGTTTAGAAGCCTAGAAATAACATCATCCAAAGCCTCACCACCGCAACCCCAGTTACCGTAACGCTGTCGAAGTTCGGGGTCATCGACATTAGGAAAATCCCATTGATTTACTATTTCTTGATGTTCTAAACCGTTCGGGGTATCCTCCTGACTTTTTGAGATTTTGCCTACCACACCACTATCGCAGGGATTTGAATGTTCTATTAAACCCTCATCATTCTTTAAATTACCCTCCTCTTCAGAAAATAATAAATCCCCTCCTTCTTCACTCCATTCATCTTTCTCTGTTCTTTCTCCCTCTTCCATCAATGGTGAAGATTGTTCTAAAGCACGCATAACAAGATGTAAAACGATTTGTTTATTTTCAACCATTAAAGTTCCTGTTTGTGTAGGTCTATAAATTCTTGCAGGATGTTGTTTAACATTTTCTCCATAAAAAACATTACAATCACGAAAAAGTTGATGACGACACAAATCTTCACAAGAAGGACGTTGTTCAGGAAAAAAAGCTAAACAACGAGAAATTAAATCCATCCATTTTATTTGTCGATCACGAGTTGTACGTAACCTCCAGTTATTTTCCATAATTTCTATTAATCTGGAAGGTCGTGCAACACTCCTTAAAAGATACAATTGAGCATTCCCAACTGGCATAAAACGTCTAACTTCTTCATGACTAGGTGTTCCAATTATATTGAGAATAACTTCAAGTTGTGTACTTGCACGATGTCCTTCCCATACACCATGTTCATTAAGAGCAGAATTTACCGTAAAAAGTGCACGTCCTGTTACCATTTCAAAAAAAATACAACCTAGTGACCATACATCTATTGATGTTTCTCCTTTTGAAACATTAGTAATAATTTCAGGAGGTCTATAATAACGCGTACAAACATAAAAAGTATCACTTGCTTCGGCATCACGCGCAAGTCCTAGATCTGCAATAAGCGCTGTAGATTCATATGGATTAGTTGCATGTAGACGAACAAGAACATTTTCTGGTTTCATATCTCGATGAACAATATTACATTTATGCAGATAATCTAATCCAAAACAAATTTGAAACGCAAAAACAACAGCAACTTGTTCAATAAATTCTTCTGTCATGGATAGTTTCGGACTTGAAGAAGATGCATGCTTAATAAGATAAAGTAAATCACCTTTCATTAGAGGCATCACAATATGAAGATTAAATTCATCTGTACTTTTTATTTTTCTTACTACTGCTTCAAGTTCATGGTGATGTTTAATAAGTTTTCCGCAAAAATCCAAATTAATATACTCTGAACCTTGTACATCTAAGCTACTAGAGACTTCTCCTGGTGATGCTGGACCATTATAATGTGTATCATCATCTCCTCCAGAACGTCCATCTACGCTAACACACGGGGTTGCAAACATACTAAAAAAACCAATTACATGGGGATGGGCATCGTGGAGAAAAGACATGGTATCAATTTCACGCACCAGACGTTTGCTCTCCTGATTTACAAAACGTGCTGGAATCGTTTTGATGGCAACATGTTCATCTGTTAAAAGGTCATGATATTCTTCGACGATTCCAAACCCTCCTTTGCCAACGACTCCAACCAACTTATAACGACCTACAAGCCGCGGAGTGGACATTGATTTCCTGAGGAGGCGGAAAATAATGAATTCGTTGTGCTCCCCTTTTAATAATAATGATAATAATAATAAAAGCAAAAAAAAAAAAACAAAGCAAAAATGAATAAATAAAGAAAAAAAAGCAATTAAAAAACTTTTTACCTGTATAATTAGTAATATAAATAAAACGAATACATAACAAAAATAAAAATAAAAAAATAAATAAAAAGAAAATAATCATTATTTATGAGTTTTATCTTACTGCTTATCTTAAAAAAATTATAATCATACTTATTTTCTTTTATATAAAGAATAGCAGACGACAGCGATAGGCTCTTGCTATTTTGAATAATTTTTTTTTTTAAATAACAACAAATTATTATTCACTTTTTGCTGCTTTCTCCTTCTTCTCCTTTTTATCTTTTTTATCCTTTTTTTTCATTTTTCTATCAAATGCTTCAAATGCCATGTCTACATCTATCGCTTGCTTCTTCTTTAGTTCCTCTTCCTTTTCCCGTTTCACCTCATCCAAGTTTTTCGAACCAACTTGGCGTGCAAGTCGATGATTTAGTAACTTTTCGTCCATAGTCTGTTTCCGTTCTCGCATCATCTCCAACTCTTCCTGCTCAAAGATCTTTCGAACCTTACTCTTATAATCTTCAAGTGTCCCATTAAATGGGGTAACTGTGTGATTTCCAGCCTCCCAAATCTGCATATTTGTCTCTCCAATTAAACGGGCATCATGTGTAACAACTAAAACGCCACCCTTGAAGTTTTTAATAGCCTTACAAAGAGCATCAATAGATTCCACATCTAGATGATTTGTTGGTTCATCAAAAAGGAGAAAATGAGGTTTTTCTGTACTAATAGCTGCAAGTGCCACACGGGCCTTTTGTCCTCCACTGAGTGTAGCAATCTGATTTTTGTGCACAATACCTTCCAAACCAAAACTTCCCAACTGACGACGGGCCTTGTCCTCTTCATGTATACCAAGAGACTGAATGTACTCTACTGGAGTTTTCTCCAAGGGAAGTTTATCAACAAAATGTTGATTGTAGCGACCCACACGAACCTTTCGGTTCATAGTGATCATGCCACCAGTGGGTTCCAATTCACCTGTCATTAATTTAAGCAGCGTACTCTTACCAATACCATTTGGACCACATAATGTAATACGACTATCCGTCCAGAGAGCGCAATTAACATGTTCAAAAAGTACTGGACCTCCTGGATAATTGAAGGAAACCTCTTCCAGTTTAACAATACAAGCATCTGGAAGCTCAGGAGGTTCAGCAAAAGGAAAATTAACAATATAATCACGACGTTTCTCCAGATACAGTGGATCTAGTCGACCCATACGAACTTGATCTTTAATCCAAGCTTCTACCTGTGTATTAGACATACCATTACGTTTCTTCTCCTTTATGGTTTTAGTAACAGCAGCATACTTCTTATCAAGTTCTTGATGACGCTGTTGTAGTTGTTCATCAAAACCACTAAATCCACCACGGTAATAATTAAGAAGGTAATTTTCCACATGTACCATGTGCGTACAGACTTCATCAAGGAAACCAGCATCATGTGAAACAACAATTAATGTCTTTGGACGACGTGCTGTCTCACGGTAATGATCACAAAGATACGACTCTAACCAAATAACAATAATAATAATAATAATAATAATAATAATAATAATAATAGAGGCAGGTGTATAACATCTTCTTTACCAAAACGAAAAAAAAACGAAAGGAAAAATAAGGAAAAAGGAAAAACGCTCGTGTGAACCACATCCTCTTAGTCGACCTGTTCCATGCTGGATGTTCCGGCGGTGGTCTCCACTGGAGCTGCCGTAGCGGGTGGCGCTGCCTTGTCTTCCTCGTTCTCCTCATCGTCATCGAGCGAGAGGCCCAGCTTGATCATGCGGTGGATGCGGTCGGCGTAGGCAGTGGGGTCGTCGAGTGAAAAGCCAGACGTGAGGAGCGCGGTGTCGAAGAGGAGGAACACTAGATCCTTGACCGCCTTGTCGTTCTCGTCCGCCTCCACACGACGCTTGAGCTCCTTCACGATGGGGTGAGAGGGGTTGATTTCCATTGTTTTCTTTGACATCATGTACGCGGACATGCTCGAGTCGCGAAGCGCCTGGTTGCGCATGATCTGCTCCATGTGCGCACTCCAGCCAAACTCTGACGTCACGAGAATGCACGGCGACGTTGCCAGGCGCTCCGAGACCACAACCTTCTCCACCTTGTCTCCCAGCACCTCTTTCATCGTCTTGCACAGCCGCTCGAAGGCAGCTTTCTCCTCCTCTCGCTGCTTCTTTTCCTCCTCGGACTCCTCAAAGTGGACGCCCTCCTTCGTCAGGCATGCGAACTTCTTGTCCTCGAAGTCCTTCACCTGCTGCATCACGTACTCATCAATGGGCTCCGTCATGAATAGCACCTCAAACCCGCGGCGCCGCGCCTGCTCAATGAACGGAGAGGTCTCCAGCTTCTTTTTGCTGTCACCAGTCACATAGTAGATGCACTTCTGTCCCTCCTTCATGCGCGTGACGTAGTCCTTCAGTGTTGTCATCTCCTCCCCAGACTCTGAGCTGTGGAAGCGCAGAAGTTCCATCAGCTTCTTGCGGTTCGCACTGTCTTCGTGGATACCCAGCTTGATGTTCTTTCCGAACTGCTCGTAGAACTTCTTGTAGTCCTCCTTGTTCTCTGCAACCTCCTCGAACAGCTCCAGTGCCTTCTTCACGATGTTCTTTCGGATCACCTTGAGGATCTTGTTCTGCTGCAGGTTTTCACGTGAGATGTTCAGAGGGAGATCCTCGCTGTCCACAACACCGCGCACGAAGCCGAGCCACTCGGGGCAGAGGTCCTCGCAGTTGTCCATGATGAACACGCGGCGCACGTAGAGCTTAATGTTGTTGCGCTTCTTGCTTGGCTCAAACATGTCAAATGGCGCACGCTTCGGCACAAAGAGGATCGCGCGGAACTCCAACTGTCCCTCCACAGAAAAGTGCTTGGTCGCGAGGGGCTCCTCCCAGTCGTTCGAGATGGCCTTGTAAAAGGCGGCGTACTCCTCCTTCGTCACATCCTTCGGGTCGCGTGTCCAGAGTGGTTTGTGCTTGTTCTGCACCACGAACTCCTGCGTCACCTCCTTCACCTTCTTGGTCTTCTTCTTCTTTTCTCCCTCCTCGTCCTCCTTGACCTCTTCCACCTTTGGCTCCTCGCCATCCTCACCCTCCGTCTTCTTGGCTGCGGCCTCTTCGTCCTCATCCTCATCTGTCACCTCCTTTTCCGTGGTCTTCTCCACCAGGAGCTCAATGTCGTAGCCAATGAACTCGGAGTGCTTCTTGATGAGGTCCTTGAGGCGTCGCTCCTCCAGGTACTCCTGCTGGTCCTCCTTCAGGTGCAGGATGATGCGCGTGCCGCGCTTCAGATCGCAGTCTGGGACCGCCGTCACAGTGAACGTACCGCCGGCAGATGACTCCCACATGTATGCGTCGTCGTCGTTGTTCTTCGACACAACAGCCACGCGGTCTGCCACAAGGTATGCCGAGTAGAAACCAACACCGAACTGACCGATCATGCTCATGTCGCCACCTGCCTCCAGCGCCTCCATGAAGGCCTTTGTACCGGAGCGCGCAATTGTGCCCAGATTGTTCACCAGATCCGCCTTGGTCATACCGATGCCAGTGTCCTCCACCGTCAGCGTCTTGTTTGTCTTGTCAGGGATCACACGAATGTGCAGGTGTGGCTCATCGCCGAGGACTGCCGGGTTCGTCAGGCTTTGGTAGCGGATCTTGTCGCACGCATCAGACGCATTGCTGATCAGTTCACGAAGAAAAATTTCCTTATTTGAATAAAAGGTATTAATTATCAGGCTCATCAGCTGATTAATCTCAGCCTGGAACGCGAACGTCTCCGCCATTTTTCTTGTGGTTGATTGGGGATTATGTTGTGTTTGTATTTTTTTCCTGTTAAGGACAAAAGCTTTACGAATGCTGGGGCAAGTGGTGCAGGCAAGCAGTAAAACAGTCACCAAAGCACACAGAGAAAAGAAGAAAAGAGAAACAAAAGAGAGAGAGGAAGAGAGAGAAAACCGGGTGCACCGCAAGCGACAGTAGCAGCAAAAAAAAAGGCAGCCACAACGACAATAGGCCTTCCCTTCGCTCTTTGTCCTGCCAATGGCAGAGCGGGAGAGGGCGGCACAAGGACACACACAGAGACAAGTGGCAGATTAATAATAATAATAATAATAATAATAATAATAATAATAATAATAATAATAATAATAATAATAATAATAATAATAATAATAATAATAATAATAATAATAATAATAATAATAGAGGCAGGTGTATAACATCTTCTTTACCAAAACGAAAAAAAAAACGAAAGGAAAAATAAGGAAAAAGGAAAAACGCTCGTGTGAACCACGTCCTCTTAGTCGACCTGTTCCATGCTGGATGTTCCGGCGGTGGCCTCCACTGGAGCTGCCGTAGCGGGTGGCGCTGCCTTGTCTTCCTCGTTCTCCTCATCGTCATCGAGCGAGAGGCCCAGCTTGATCATGCGGTGGATGCGGTCGGCGTAGGCAGTGGGGTCGTCGAGTGAAAAGCCAGACGTGAGGAGCGCGGTGTCGAAGAGGAGGAACACTAGATCCTTGACCGCCTTGTCGTTCTCGTCCGCCTCCACACGACGCTTGAGCTCCTTCACGATGGGGTGAGAGGGGTTGATTTCCATTGTTTTCTTTGACATCATGTACGCGGACATGCTCGAGTCGCGAAGCGCCTGGTTGCGCATGATCTGCTCCATGTGCGCACTCCAGCCAAACTCTGACGTCACGAGAATGCACGGCGACGTTGCCAGGCGCTCCGAGACCACAACCTTCTCCACCTTGTCTCCCAGCACCTCTTTCATCGTCTTGCACAGCCGCTCGAAGGCAGCTTTCTCCTCCTCTCGCTGCTTCTTTTCCTCCTCGGACTCCTCAAAGTGGACGCCCTCCTTCGTCAGGCATGCGAACTTCTTGTCCTCGAAGTCCTTCACCTGCTGCATCACGTACTCATCAATGGGCTCCGTCATGAATAGCACCTCAAACCCGCGGCGCCGCGCCTGCTCAATGAACGGAGAGGTCTCCAGCTTCTTTTTGCTGTCACCAGTCACATAGTAGATGCACTTCTGTCCCTCCTTCATGCGCGTGACGTAGTCCTTCAGTGTTGTCATCTCCTCCCCAGACTCTGAGCTGTGGAAGCGCAGAAGTTCCATCAGCTTCTTGCGGTTCGCACTGTCTTCGTGGATACCCAGCTTGATGTTCTTTCCGAACTGCTCGTAGAACTTCTTGTAGTCCTCCTTGTTCTCTGCAACCTCCTCGAACAGCTCCAGTGCCTTCTTCACGATGTTCTTTCGGATCACCTTGAGGATCTTGTTCTGCTGCAGGTTTTCACGTGAGATGTTCAGAGGGAGATCCTCGCTGTCCACAACACCGCGCACGAAGCCGAGCCACTCGGGGCAGAGGTCCTCGCAGTTGTCCATGATGAACACGCGGCGCACGTAGAGCTTAATGTTGTTGCGCTTCTTGCTTGGCTCAAACATGTCAAATGGCGCACGCTTCGGCACAAAGAGGATCGCGCGGAACTCCAACTGTCCCTCCACAGAAAAGTGCTTGGTCGCGAGGGGCTCCTCCCAGTCGTTCGAGATGGCCTTGTAAAAGGCGGCGTACTCCTCCTTCGTCACATCCTTCGGGTCGCGTGTCCAGAGTGGTTTGTGCTTGTTCTGCACCACGAACTCCTGCGTCACCTCCTTCACCTTCTTGGTCTTCTTCTTCTTTTCTCCCTCCTCGTCCTCCTTGACCTCTTCCACCTTTGGCTCCTCGCCATCCTCACCCTCCGTCTTCTTGGCTGCGGCCTCTTCGTCCTCATCCTCATCTGTCACCTCCTTTTCCGTGGTCTTCTCCACCAGGAGCTCAATGTCGTAGCCAATGAACTCGGAGTGCTTCTTGATGAGGTCCTTGAGGCGTCGCTCCTCCAGGTACTCCTGCTGGTCCTCCTTCAGGTGCAGGATGATGCGCGTGCCGCGCTTCAGATCGCAGTCTGGGACCGCCGTCACAGTGAACGTACCGCCGGCAGATGACTCCCACATGTATGCGTCGTCGTCGTTGTTCTTCGACACAACAGCCACGCGGTCTGCCACAAGGTATGCCGAGTAGAAACCAACACCGAACTGACCGATCATGCTCATGTCGCCACCTGCCTCCAGCGCCTCCATGAAGGCCTTTGTACCGGAGCGCGCAATTGTGCCCAGATTGTTCACCAGATCCGCCTTGGTCATACCGATGCCAGTGTCCTCCACCGTCAGCGTCTTGTTTGTCTTGTCAGGGATCACACGAATGTGCAGGTGTGGCTCATCGCCGAGGACTGCCGGGTTCGTCAGGCTTTGGTAGCGGATCTTGTCGCACGCATCAGACGCATTGCTGATCAGTTCACGAAGAAAAATTTCCTTATTTGAATAAAAGGTATTAATTATCAGGCTCATCAGCTGATTAATCTCAGCCTGGAACGCGAACGTCTCCGCCATTTTTCTTGTGGTTGATTGGGGATTATGTTGTGTTTGTATTTTTTTCCTGTTAAGGACAAAAGCTTTACGAATGCTGGGGCAAGTGGTGCAGGCAAGCAGTAAAACAGTCACCAAAGCACACAGAGAAAAGAAGAAAAGAGAAACAAAAGAGAGAGAGGAAGAGAGAGAAAACCGGGTGCACCGCAAGCGACAGTAGCAGCAAAAAAAAAGGCAGCCACAACGACAATAGGCCTTCCCTTCGCTCTTTGTCCTGCCAATGGCAGAGCGGGAGAGGGCGGCACAAGGACACACACAGAGACAAGTGGCAGATTAATAATAATAATAATAATAATAATAATAATAATAATAATAATAATAATAATAATAATAATAATAATAATAATAATAATAATAGAGGCAGGTGTATAACATCTTCTTTACCAAAACGAAAAAAAAACGAAAGGAAAAATAAGGAAAAAGGAAAAACGCTCGTGTGAACCACGTCCTCTTAGTCGACCTGTTCCATGCTGGATGTTCCGGCGGTGGCCTCCACTGGAGCTGCCGTAGCGGGTGGCGCTGCCTTGTCTTCCTCGTTCTCCTCATCGTCATCGAGCGAGAGGCCCAGCTTGATCATGCGGTGGATGCGGTCGGCGTAGGCAGTGGGGTCGTCGAGTGAAAAGCCAGACGTGAGGAGCGCGGTGTCGAAGAGGAGGAACACTAGATCCTTGACCGCCTTGTCGTTCTCGTCCGCCTCCACACGACGCTTGAGCTCCTTCACGATGGGGTGAGAGGGGTTGATTTCCATTGTTTTCTTTGACATCATGTACGCGGACATGCTCGAGTCGCGAAGCGCCTGGTTGCGCATGATCTGCTCCATGTGCGCACTCCAGCCAAACTCTGACGTCACGAGAATGCACGGCGACGTTGCCAGGCGCTCCGAGACCACAACCTTCTCCACCTTGTCTCCCAGCACCTCTTTCATCGTCTTGCACAGCCGCTCGAAGGCAGCTTTCTCCTCCTCTCGCTGCTTCTTTTCCTCCTCGGACTCCTCAAAGTGGACGCCCTCCTTCGTCAGGCATGCGAACTTCTTGTCCTCGAAGTCCTTCACCTGCTGCATCACGTACTCATCAATGGGCTCCGTCATGAATAGCACCTCAAACCCGCGGCGCCGCGCCTGCTCAATGAACGGAGAGGTCTCCAGCTTCTTTTTGCTGTCACCAGTCACATAGTAGATGCACTTCTGTCCCTCCTTCATGCGCGTGACGTAGTCCTTCAGTGTTGTCATCTCCTCCCCAGACTCTGAGCTGTGGAAGCGCAGAAGTTCCATCAGCTTCTTGCGGTTCGCACTGTCTTCGTGGATACCCAGCTTGATGTTCTTTCCGAACTGCTCGTAGAACTTCTTGTAGTCCTCCTTGTTCTCTGCAACCTCCTCGAACAGCTCCAGTGCCTTCTTCACGATGTTCTTTCGGATCACCTTGAGGATCTTGTTCTGCTGCAGGTTTTCACGTGAGATGTTCAGAGGGAGATCCTCGCTGTCCACAACACCGCGCACGAAGCCGAGCCACTCGGGGCAGAGGTCCTCGCAGTTGTCCATGATGAACACGCGGCGCACGTAGAGCTTAATGTTGTTGCGCTTCTTGCTTGGCTCAAACATGTCAAATGGCGCACGCTTCGGCACAAAGAGGATCGCGCGGAACTCCAACTGTCCCTCCACAGAAAAGTGCTTGGTCGCGAGGGGCTCCTCCCAGTCGTTCGAGATGGCCTTGTAAAAGGCGGCGTACTCCTCCTTCGTCACATCCTTCGGGTCGCGTGTCCAGAGTGGTTTGTGCTTGTTCTGCACCACGAACTCCTGCGTCACCTCCTTCACCTTCTTGGTCTTCTTCTTCTTTTCTCCCTCCTCGTCCTCCTTGACCTCTTCCACCTTTGGCTCCTCGCCATCCTCACCCTCCGTCTTCTTGGCTGCGGCCTCTTCGTCCTCATCCTCATCTGTCACCTCCTTTTCCGTGGTCTTCTCCACCAGGAGCTCAATGTCGTAGCCAATGAACTCGGAGTGCTTCTTGATGAGGTCCTTGAGGCGTCGCTCCTCCAGGTACTCCTGCTGGTCCTCCTTCAGGTGCAGGATGATGCGCGTGCCGCGCTTCAGATCGCAGTCTGGGACCGCCGTCACAGTGAACGTACCGCCGGCAGATGACTCCCACATGTATGCGTCGTCGTCGTTGTTCTTCGACACAACAGCCACGCGGTCTGCCACAAGGTATGCCGAGTAGAAACCAACACCGAACTGACCGATCATGCTCATGTCGCCACCTGCCTCCAGCGCCTCCATGAAGGCCTTTGTACCGGAGCGCGCAATTGTGCCCAGATTGTTCACCAGATCCGCCTTGGTCATACCGATGCCAGTGTCCTCCACCGTCAGCGTCTTGTTTGTCTTGTCAGGGATCACACGAATGTGCAGGTGTGGCTCATCGCCGAGGACTGCCGGGTTCGTCAGGCTTTGGTAGCGGATCTTGTCGCACGCATCAGACGCATTGCTGATCAGTTCACGAAGAAAAATTTCCTTATTTGAATAAAAGGTATTAATTATCAGGCTCATCAGCTGATTAATCTCAGCCTGGAACGCGAACGTCTCCGCCATTTTTCTTGTGGTTGATTGGGGATTATGTTGTGTTTGTATTTTTTTTCCTGTTAAGGACAAAAGCTTTACGAATGCTGGGGCAAGTGGTGCAGGCAAGCAGTAAAACAGTCACCAAAGCACACAGAGAAAAGAAGAAAAGAGAAACAAAAGAGAGAGAGGAAGAGAGAGAAAACCGGGTGCACCGCAAGCGACAGTAGCAGCAAAAAAAAAGGCAGCCACAACGACAATAGGCCTTCCCTTCGCTCTTTGTCCTGCCAATGGCAGAGCGGGAGAGGGCGGCACAAGGACACACACAGAGACAAGTGGCAGATTAATAATAATAATAATAATAATAATAATAATAATAATAATAAT